>NC_057798.1:188893693-189163751 GCF_018294505.1 Triticum aestivum | reverse complement strand
CCAAGGCGTAAAGTGGAAATACGCCTCCACTCGTACCGCTTCGGGTGCTACTGGTGAGGCTGACACCGGGCCCCACCAGTCAGGACAGAGAGAGGGGGATCGAGATCAGAGGAGGGGCGGCGCTACGCCGGAGCTCACGCCGGCGACGAGGGGGTTTGGGCTAGGCTAGAGGGATAGATTGGAAGTGGGGCTTGCGGCGCACCTGCCTGTACCCGTGGCTTGGCGAGAGGTGGACAGAGCTGGTCGCAGTCGAGCTCACAAGCTTCGGTGGCGGACGGGGTTCGCCGGAGAGGAAGAAAATGGAGGCTAGAGCCAGCTCCGAGGGCTTGGCGGGGTCCAGGCAGCTCCAGCAGACCACCAAGGCCCTTCCCAAGCAGCTGCTTGACCTCGAGAGGCCCTGGAGAGCGGCGGCTGGCCTGCGGGGATCGCCAGAGTCCTCGGGTCAGAGCGACGGCCAGAGGCCTGCCCGACCAAACTGTGGACGTTCTACGTGTTTGTGGTGGTTGTGTGGAGTGGTGCGTGGCCAGGATTCGAGTCGGGGTGGCTTTATATAGCCGGAGCAGGAGGGGGGAACGTGTCGCCGCCTAAGTGCTCTGAACACCCGGCGAACGTCGATGAGAGGCTCCAACGCGAGGGGACAGGGTGCAACATCAACGCCGGCGCTTGCGCACGCTCGCGGACGAGCACAGGAGGCGGTTTGGGATGGGGACAAGCACACGCGCGCACTGTGCAGTTTTGGCCGCGATTGGACTGGCTTGCTGCGGTAGCTCCGGCATCGGCGAGCGCTAGGGAGGGGTCATGGGTGATGGGTCGAGGGTTGTGGTGCGGTGCGGCAGTCGGCGGGGAGCGCTGGAACGTGCACGCGCGAAACAGAGTGCAAAGCGCCAGCCAGAGCACGTCGAGACGCATGCCAGGCACCGTGTCCATGCACGGTCACCAGGCTGGCATGGTTAAAACAACGCCCAGGAGCAACTAAACCTTGTCTACGCTCTCTACCATGCAATGTTTAGTCTAGGGGAGGTGATGGATCATTCCCAGGCCGACCAGACGCGACTCTACCAAGCTGGCAAGTTTCTGGTCAGAAACTTGGTCGCCAAGTTTGGCCACCTTATAGAAGGCCATTAGGGCTGATCTCCTGGGGTTTAGGGTTTCTTAGGAGGGTGTTTAAGCTCAAGAAAGATCAAGGCTTAAAGCTTAGGGAAAAATGCACTTGCTGTACAAAGTGCATTTCTGGTCTAGAAGTGAAAAGATTTTCTACAACACAAATATTACAAAAAGTGATGCAATATTTTTGCATGGGAAGATGTGCCATGGTCCTAAGAATATTTAGGAATTATCTCAGATTTTTATGAGCAAGAAAAATTGAGGTTGCTTTGGAGCACAAAGTTCTGAAATGAACTTAAGAGAGAAAAATGAATATTTTCCTTTAAGGAAAAATATTCATTTTATTATTTTGCGAATTTGTGGGAGGAATAAGGGAGATAGGTCACTTGGGTGAAAGCCAATGGTATGCCCAAGTGACAAGTCCATTTGAATTGATCCAAAACTCCAAGTCAAATCAGGGCAAAACCACGATGAAAACCAAGTCCGGAAAGAGAGAGAAGGCAAGTCCGGCAAAAAGAGAGAAGGCAAGAATCCACCTTGTCACACTAGACTAGCTCGTTAATCAAAGATGGTTAAGTTTCCTAACCATAGACATGTGTTGTCATTTCATAAATGGGATCACATCATTAGGAGAATGATGCGATGGACAAGACCCATTCGTTAGCATAGCATAATGATTGTTCAGTTTTATTGCTATTGCTTTCTTCATGTCAAATACATATTCCTCCGACTATGAGATTATGCAACTTCGGATACTGGAGGAATGCCTTGTGCGCTATCAAACGTCACAACATAACTGAGTGATTATAAAGATCCTCTACAGGTATCTCCGAACGTGTTTATTGGGTTGGCATAGATCGAGATTAGGATTTGTCACTCCGAGTATCAGAGAGGTATCTCTGGGCCCTCTCTCGGTAATGCACATCATAAGAAGCCTTGAAAGCAAAGTGACTAATGAGTTAGTTGCAGAATGATGCATTACAGAACGAGTAAAGAGATTTCCCGGTAATGAGATTGAACTAGGTACGAAGATACCGACGATTGAATCTTGGGCTAGTAACATACCGATGACAAAGGGAATAACGTATGTTGTCATAACTGTTCGACCGATAAACATATTCATAGAATATGTGGGAGCCAATATGAGCATCTAGGTTCTACTATTGATTATTGACCGGAGAGGTGTCTCGGTCATGCCTACATAGTTCTCGAACCCGTAGGGTCCGCACATTTAATGTTCGATGACAGTTTTGTATTATATGAGTTATGTGATTTGGTGACCGAATGTTGTTCGGAGTCTCGGATGAGATCACGGACATGACGAGGAGTCTCAAAATGGTCGAGAGGTAATGATTGATATATAGGACGATAGTATTCGGACACCAGAAGTGTTCCGGAGGGTACCATGTACATATCGGGTCACCAGAAGGGGTTCCGGGCACCCCGACAAAAGATATGGGCCTTATGGGCCAAGAGGGGACACACACCAGCCACAAAGGGCTAGTGTGCCCCCACATGTGGGCCGTCCAAGAGGGGAGAAGGAAAGAGGGGAAGGGGAAAGGAATAGTAGGAAGTACTACTTCCTTCTCCCCCTTTCCTTCCCTCTCCGACACTTATGGAAGGGGGGCGAATTGGAAAAGGAACCCCAAGTAGGATTTCTCCTACTTGGGGCGCCCCTTGCTACTCCCATCCTTCTCCCACCTATATATACATGGGGAGGGGGCGCCTAGAACACACACCAATGATTGTTAGCCATGTGCGGCACCCCCCTCCACTGTTTACGCTTCCGGTCATATTCTCGTAGTTCTTAGGCAAAGCCCTGCGCGGATAACTTCACCATCACCATCACCACGCCGTCGTGCTGACGGAACTCATCTACTTCCTCGACACTCTGCTGGATTAAGAGTTCGAGGGACGTCATCAAGCTGAACGTGTGCAGAACTTGGAGGTGTCGTACATTCGGTACTTGATTGGTCGGAACGAGAAGAAGTTCGACTACATCCACCGCATTGGCAAACACTTCCGCTTTCGGTATACAAGGGTACATAGACACACTCTCCCCCTCTCGTTGCTATGCATCAGCTAGATAGATCTTGCATGAGTGTAAGAAATTTTTGAAATTGCATGCTACGTTCCCCAACAGTGGCATCTGAGCAGGTCTATGCATAGATGATATGCATGAGTAGAACACAAAGAGTTGTGGGCAGTGATCGTCATACTACTTACCACCAATGTCTTATCTTGATTCGGCGGTATTGTTGGATGAAGCGGCCCAGACCAACCTTACATGACCATGTTCATGAGACCGGTTCCACCGATAGACATGCAACTAGTTTTACACAAAGGTGGCTTGCGGGTGTCTGTTTCTCCTACTTTAGTTGAATCGAATTTGACTGCGGCCGATCTTGTTGAAGGTTAAAACAACAAACTTGATAAATCACCATTGTGGTTTTGTGTCGTAGGTATAAGAATGGTTCTTGCTAGAAGCCTGTAGCAGCCACGTAAAACTTGCAACAACAAAGTAGAGGACCTCTAACTTGTTTTTGCAGGACATGTTGTGATGTGATATGCTCAAGACATGATGTGATATACATTGTTGTATGAGATGATCATGTTTTGTAAAAGTTATCGGCAACTGGCAGGAGCCTTATGGTTGTTGCTTTATTGTATGAAATGCAAATGCCATGTTATTACTTTACTATTATCACTAAGCGGTAGTGATAGTTGTAGAAGCAATAGTTGGCGAGACGATCACGGTGCTATGATGCAGATCAAGGTGTCAAGCCGGTGACGATGGAAATCATGACAATGCTTTGGAGATGGAGATCAAAAGCACAAGATGATGATGGCCATATCATGTCACATATTTTGATTGCATGTGATGTTTATCTTTTATGCATCTTATTTTCTTAGTACGGCGGTAGCATTATAAGATGATCCCTTAACTAAATTTCAAGGTATAAGTGTTCTCCCCGAGTATGCTCCATAAACCATGAAGAAAGGCGTATAACCAGTTGATCTGTTGGGGGTAGTATTGATACTCCACATCACTGGGGGTAACTCCTCAACCTAACAACCCGGCATCCTTTGCAAAGGGACCATAAGCTGGGGCTTTATACCTCTCAAGATTTCTTGATTGGCCCTTTCGGCTTGATCGTTGGACTGGGGGTGAGCCACTGATGAAATATCAAGACGAATGTGCTCTTGTTGACAGAATTCTTTCATAGCACCCTTAGACAGGTTAGTGCCATTATCAGTTATGATGCTACGAGGATAGCCAAAATAGAAAATCACCTTTTTAATGAATTGAACCACCGTTGTTGCATCACACTTGCTGACTGGCTCGGCTTCAACTCACTTTGTAAACTTGTCAACGGCCACCAAAAGGTGGGTCTTTTTGTCCTTGGATCTTTTGAAAGGCCCACCATATCCAGCCCCTAGACTGTAAACGACCAAGTAATTGGAATCATCCTCAATTCTTGAGCCGACACATGAGCTCGTCTGGAAAATTTCTGACAGCCGTCGCACTTGCTAACCAGATTTTCCGCATCAGCATGAGCCATCAGCCAATAAAACCCATGAAGAAAAGCTTTAGCAATGAGAGACTTAGAGCTAGCATGATGGCCGCAATCTCCTTCATGAATCTCCCTTAGAATCTCACGGCCCTCCTCAAGACAGATACATCATTGAAACACCCCTGTGACACTACATTGGTGTAACTCGCCATTGACAATGGTCATTGACTTAGACCTTCGTGTTATTTTACTGGCCAAAGTTTCATCATCAGGTAACTCACCCCGGGTCATATAAGCCAAATATGGAACTTTTCAATCAGGAATAACATGAAGAGCCGCCACCAACTGTGCCTCTGGGTCAGGGATAGCACGATCCTCTTCAGTGGGCAATTTAAGTGAAGGATTATTTAGAACATCAAGGAAGACATTAGGTGGTACCGGCTTACGCTAGGACCCCAGCCGGCTTAAAGCATCAGCCGCCTCATTTTCCTGCGATCAATATGTTCCACATGATAAACTTTGAAATGACCAGCAATATTATCAACGGCCCGGCGATAAGCCGCCATGAGTGGGTCTTTGGAGTACCAAGTTCCCGAGACTTGCTGAGCCACCAGATCTGAATCTCCAAAACACCTGACCCGGCTTAAGTTCATCTCTTTGGCCATTCGAAGACCATGGAGTAAAGCCTCATATTCAGCTGCATTGTTAGTGCAAGGAAACATTAGCCTTAATACATAACAAAACTTGTCACCTCGTGGGGAAGTCAAAATCACTCCAGTCCCGAGCCTTCCAACTGCCTGGATCCATCAAAATGAATAGTGCAATATGTATTATCCGGCTTATCCCCAGGCATCTGCAACTCTGTCCAGTCATTGATGAAATCCCCAAGTGCCTAAGACTTAATGGCTGTTGGAGGCACATATTTCAGACCATGGGGTCCAAGTTCAATGGCCCACTTAGCCACCCGGCCCGTAGCTTCTCTGTTTTGAATAATATCCCCAAGAGGAGCAGAACTGACCACGGTGAAGGGATGACCAAGGAAATAATGCTTCAACTTGCGACTAGCCGTGAACACTCCATAGACTAGCTTCTGCCAATGCGGATACCTCTACTTAGACTCAATTAATACTTCACTGACATAGTAAACCGGCCTTTGAACCGGATATTCCTTGCCAGACTCCTTCCTCTCCACAATAACTGCCACACTGACGACTCTACTGTGAACAACCACATATAAAAGCAAGGGCTTCTTATCAGTAGGAGCTACAAGAACCGGTGGCTCAGCCAACTGTTTCTTAAGAACCTTGAATGCCTCATTGGCAGCATCACTCTAGACAAAGTGATCTATCTTCTTCATCATCTGGTATAGAGGAATAGCCTTTTCCCCCAGGTGGCTTATAAAATGACTTAAGGCTGCAATACGACCCGCCAAACGCTGAATGTCATTAACGCATGCCGGCTTAGCCAAAGAAATGATAGCTTTGATTTTCTCCGGTTAGCTTCAATACCTCTCTCAGAAACCAGGAAACCCAAGAGTTTGCCTGCTTGCACACCAAAAACACACTTGGCCGGGTTAAGCATCATCTTGTAGACCCGGAGATTGTCAAAGGTCTCCTTGAGATCATCTAGCAAGGTCTCCTTCTTCCTGGACTTCACAACAATATCATCCACATAAGCATGAACATTGCGTCCAATCTGGCTGTGGAGGCAATTCTGAACACAGCACTGATAAGTCGCCTGGGCACTCTTGAGCCCAAAAGGCATAGACACATAGCAGAAGGCTCCAAAGGGAGTGATGAAAGATGTCTTCTCCTAGTCCTTAACCGCCATCTTGATCTGATGATAACTGGAATAAGCATCTAAAAAACTCAAACCCTCACAACCCGTTGTAGCATCAATGATCCGATCAATATGAGGAAGAGCAAAAGTATCAGCCGGACAGCCCTTGTTAAGGTCCGTGTAATCCACACACATATGCCAAGTGCCATTCTTCTTAAGTACCAGCACCGGGTTAGCCAGCCATTTAGGCTGAAAAACTCAATAAACCGGGAAGCCAAGAGCCAGGCCACTTCTTCACCAATGGCCTTGCGCCTTTCTTCATTAAAATGATGAAGGAATTGCTTGATCGGTTTAAACTTCGGATCAATATTGAGAGTCACTACAAAAAAATACACTTCCGTGATGATATGTGTTTGTCACAGTAGGCGGGTTTTCTGTCATGCATGTACATCCATGACGATTTTATGACAGAATCAAGATAGTCATACCTGTGCTGTCGTAGAAGTGTTCCATGACATTACCAAAATTATCATCACGGAAGTGTCCACTTCCATGACGATAAATCGCGCGTCACAGAAGTGCTTTCGTCAAGGGTGACCGACACGTGGCATCCACCGTAATGGAATGCCGTTAAGCTATCGGGTTGGGTTTTGGATCCAATAACCCGTCAACAGCCCCGACCAATGGGAAATTTCCACGTGTAAAATTCTTATTGGCCGGACGAAACACATGTCAGCTCGTCAGGGGGTCAGATAGGCGCCTATGATATGTCGACATGTGCCACGGCCCACCACTGGCCCATTTAGCTTACAGAGCCGACCCGTTTGACTTGGTCAAAAGTTAACGGGCTGGCCCATGAAAAGCCTGTTAACGGTCTCTTTGCAAATAGCCCATTTTACGGCCCGTTAACTCACGGCCCGTTAGGCCCTAAAGGAAATCGGCCCAACAACATTATGTGGGCCGTCGAATATAACACCAACCCATTTCACTTTTGGCCCATGTATGGCCCACGACGTCTTTCGGCCCATATGAGGCATTCATATCTTTCGGCCCTTTACAGGCCCACGGTGACTCTAGCCCATAATTAACAGTAATTTTCTTTATACCCGTTAACGGCCCGTGATTTACATGGGCCGTTTCCAGCCCGTGTTAGCTTTCGGCCTATTGATGGCCCATACGTTCTTGGGCTCCTTTTTGACCCTCGATTACTTCCGGCCCGTTACTGGCCTGTTCCCCTAATGGGCCAAATTCGGCCCATGGCAAGAGTCGGCCCGTTACTGGCCTGTTCCCCTAATGGGCCAAATTTGGCCCATGGCAAGAGTTGGCCCGTTACTGGCCTGTTACCCTAATGGGCCAAATTTGGCCCATGGCAAGAGTCGGCCCGTTTCTGGCCTGTTAACCCGTGCGCCATTTCCAGCCTGTCCTATATTCTGGCCCATTAGCGACCCGTTATGCCTGTGATAGAATTAAGCCTTTGCTATCATATGGCCTGTTAACGGCCCGTTACCGTGCTGGGCCGATACCAATTACGCCCGATTACGGCCCATGTAGACTCATTTATCCGACGGCCTGAGGCCCACCAATTACAGGCCCATTTATTGATGGCCCGTAGGAGACCCATGGATCCTACGACCCGTATATGGCCCATGGTAGTTGCGGCCACTAGCAAACCATGGAAAAAGAAGACTAGGAAATAAATAAGGCTGAAATTAACGCTAGGTTATTAAGGCGATTGCACAGATTACATCCACTCGGCATCAAAGATCGCCACCCGTGCAAATATAGGGAACACCCTACACTATAAAAAAATGGCTTGCTGTTTTCTTCAGCCGGTGGCTGCACGTTAAGAATAAATTTGTATCGCACCAAAACAAATTACAACTATATAACAAAAGGAAGGTTGGCATAAAACTTAACAGTCTAGCAGATAAATGCACCACCAGAAGTTCAGAAGCTCAGTTCATTTGACCTGACTATTACGTTTTCATGCTGTATTGTCCGATGGAGCACCATAACCCTCGCCTTCATTTCCCCTAGGCTCCTGAACAACATAGCAAATGTCTGATAGTCTGGTTTCAAAACCATGCATATCTTGACGACATCGAAAAATTTCTCTCCTTGTTTCACAAAGGGTCTCTGTTAGGGAATGGAATTGTGTCTGGAGCGCAGATACAACATTGCTTTGAGCTTGCATATCTTGATCATGAGGCAGTTTGGACGATATTGCCTTAACAACCAACCCAGTATTACGCAGGAACGTGCTTTTGGCACTGTTAGTGGACAGGTACTGACCCACTGCAACAAGAGCTGACATTGCGGTTATAGTTGCCTCGCCACCTTCAGAAGGTGGCGGTTCCATCATTTTTTCCATAGCTCGCTGAAAAGTTGAGGTTTTACATTAGTAGTACCAGAACAGAAGATATTAAGGAGGCAGCAAAACCAAACAAAATAGCTTTGGTCTATATACAGATCTTATTCTAGTGAACCCATGTAAAATATTAGTTGTATTTAATTGCAAAGTACATAATAAAACCAGGTTCCAAACATATGATCATGTACCATCGCTAATGTATTGTCTATTTCTTCACATTGTATTGAGGGCTAAGGATAAAGAGACGAAGTTTATAATACAGTAAGTGTTGGGGATATAACTACTGAGTGTAAACCGGCCAGGAGGGCCCGGTTCACCCTTGACTATGCTGAAGCCCATGAAGAACCAGAAGATGGCGCTTTACTAATGAAGCTTAGAGGCCCGAAGCCCAAAGGCGGATTAGGGCCCATAGTGGTAAACCGCCATGACTATGTAACTTGTAATGTAAGTTAGGAAAGGAGAGACCGAGCCGGACACTTTGTATGAGTCGGCCTCGGGGCTCAGTAGACCGGCCGGGCGTCAACCTATGTATATAAAGGGACGACCTGGCGGCGGTTCAGGGACAAGAAACAACAACTCGAGACTCAGGCAGGCATATTTGCTCCCTGGTCATCGAAACCCAATCAATCCCATCACAACTAGACGTAGGCTTTTACCTTCATTGAAGGGGCCGAACTAGTATAAACTCCCGTGTCCCTTGTTCGGTTTAACCCCTTCAAGCTAACCCGTTGTGATGGCTCCACGACTAAGTCCTTTCATGAGGACATCTGACGTGTTAATTCCACGATAGTTGGCGCCCACCATGGGGCTATCGCACGATGGTTTCGAGTTCTTGAAGGGCAGCTTTGACGGACTCAAGGGGTAAGTGGTTGGCCGGATGACCAATAGTCGTCGCGGAAAGCTCTACATCGACGACGAAGGATGGGGCCCCGAGGCCGGCTCAATCGAGTATGGGTACCGGGTCCGGAATTCATGTCTTCATCAGCACCGACCTCGTCGAGACGGCTCAGCGTGCAAGTCCAGCCCGGGTTAAGCCCGCCATGAAGCATGTGTTCGTAGGATGTGTCCATGGGATCGGATCTGAACCTGTGTCTGAAGGCGAGACGGGTGTTTATTCTGACGACGAGTCATCCACTGGCGAAACTGAGTCCCTGTACCAGGCTCATAACGGTGTGTTCGAAGGATATTCCGATGGCAACAGTATTCTGGACCTCCTTGAACCGCCAAGTTGGGTTGCTGTTTACATGGCCGGAACACAGCCCATTTTGCAGTCTTCATCTACAGCGGCAATGAATACCGGATCAGCAGCCGCGACAGGAGCCCCGGCGCGCCGACCGGCTCAAGTCCTCTCCGGTTTGATGGATGCCTGGGCGACCTTGTTAACCACGGCGGTTACCCCGGAGATGCAGGATCAGCACAATGCGGACATTGCGAAGCTGAAGGACCAGATAATGCAGGCTAAGGAGGACCTGGCAATTGAGGATGCTAGGATGGCTGAAGAACAGGCCGCTTTGGATGCCCAGTCACAGAAGATACAGGCGTAGAGTTACCGACTCATGCTGGATCGGACTGCATCGGAAGATGTAATGCGAAGAAAGTACCGGTCTCATCTGCTGTCGGTCTACGAAGGACTGAACCTCTTTCAAACACCAGGCGCTGGGCCGAGCAATCCGGCAGCTGCAAACCAGACTGATGCACCTAGAACAGCTCCGGATCAACTACGGATAATGGAACCGCCCCGACGAACAGATAACCTGCCGCAATACGTGACCACACTGCCGGGTCACTTCTCGAGTCCTCTGGATAACATGATTGCCGCAGCATCTCGCCTGGCAGCCACTCCGATAGAGGGCGAGTCACTAGCGACGATTGAAATGCGATGGGCGAGGGACCTTCTTCAATCCGCCATGGTGCAGCAGCAGGCTTATTCCTATAGCCGGGATAGAATTCATTCAACCCCTCGTCTGAGCCCAAGCTATAGTAGGCACATGGATGAATCGGAAGTGTCTAGCAGTGCGCGGTGTTGTAATTCTCAAGATGTGGTGGATAATGCCAGAGCATGAAGGGAGTCCGCTTTGGGTCGTCATCAACCCGCCCCGGTTCAGCCAGCGGCGTCAGTAGACCGAGGCACCGGGCTTGCCTTCAGTTCCTGGGGAGTGCCGTGTCTTATTCTGGCTCTCCGTAATGTGCGTCTGCCAAAGGATTTCAAGGGTCCACGTAAAGTGCCTAACTACACGGCGGATCAGCCACCTGAGGCATGGGTTGAGAGTTATGAGATGGCAATGGAGATGCTGGATGTGGATGAAGCAGCATGTGCAAAGTACTTCACGATGATGTTGGAAGGGACGGCCCGTACTTGGTTGAAAAATTTACCAGCTAACTCCATCGAGTCATGGGATCAGTTGAAGGCCCGGTTTATAGCCAATTTCAAAGACACG
Organism: Triticum aestivum; assembly: GCF_018294505.1. Lineage (NCBI taxonomy): Eukaryota > Viridiplantae > Streptophyta > Magnoliopsida > Poales > Poaceae > Triticum > Triticum aestivum. The sequence goes on along the minus strand of NC_057798.1, from coordinate 189,152,544 downwards.
TGCACACAACCCATGTCCATTGTGGATCTGGATGCTTGTGTTCAAGGGGAGAACGAGTCAACAACTCATTGGGTACGCCGGGTTTCAGAAGTTTTGCATTCGTCCGACCGGATTAATGCTGGTCAAGCGATCATAACGCTAGAGCGTAATTGCCAGTTTAAGTCACTGAAGATGAAGTTGGGACGGCTCAAGCGCCACTGCAATGACATGGGAACCCTTATGGCAGCCTTGGTCAAGTATGCCGATTCTGATAATACCAAGGATCCCGATTCTGATGAGGAGAAACCGGAGAAGGGAAAGAAGAACGATGGTGCAAAGGGACAACATCACAACCAGGGAGGCCATGGGAATAATGGTAAGTGCAAGGCAGATAATTCAGATCTTGTGGCTAACACCAATATGCAGCGTCGTAAAGCTAAACTGCCCCAGCGCGGTGGAGGGATGAATCTAGAACATTTGGTGAACCAGCCCTGCCCAAAGCATGGGACCAAGGAGGCCCCTTCCACGCATCTGTGGAAAGATTGTTATATCATGAAGGAGTTCAAGAATTCCGATGTTTTCTGGTATGATCAGGGTCCATCGGGCGGTTCAGGTCCAGGTTTTCATGGTGGTGGTGGTTCAAGCTCTGGATTTCAGAATAATCAGGGCAACCAGCACAACCAAGGTGGTAATGGCCAACAGAATAATCAAGAGAATCAGCAGCAATCAGGTTATCAAAGTCACCCTAAGGAGTTGAATGGTGGGCAGTATCATGTGTTCACTACTAGCCTATGTAAGCAAGATCATAAGCTTCACAAAAGGGCGGTTAATGCTGTTGAACCGGCAGTGCCACGTTACTTATGGTGGTCCGAGCAGCCCATTGTGTGGAGTAGAGAAGATCATGCGCCCGGGTTGACAATCCGGGTCAACTAGCTTTGGTAGTAGCACCTCAGGTGGGAGGTTACAAGTTTACCAAAGTCCTGATGGATGGAGGGAGCAGTATCAACATCTTGTACTATGAGACTTTTCGTCGTATGGGGTTGACAGACAAAAGTCTTAAACCATCCAACACTGTATTTCATGGTGTAGTACCAGGTAAATTGGCATATCCTGTTGGCAAGATCTCTTTGGAGGTTGTGTTTGGAGACGAGCATGATTCTAGGTCTGAAAAGTTGACCTTTGAAGTGGTAAAAATCTAGAGCCCGTATCATGCACTGTTTGGATGGCCGGCTTACGCAAAATTCATGGCGAGGCCCTACTATATCTATTTACAGCTCAAAATGCCGGGTCACAAGGGAACTATAACAGTACACGGAAGTCGAAAGATCGCTTTGGATTGTGAGGAAGGTGATGCGGCTTACGCTGAGTCGGTTTGTGCTACGGAGGAGCCGAAGTTTTATAAGGACAATGTCGATTCGGCAGACATGACTCCTTTGAAGAAGCCCACCACTGAGCATGACCCGACCCTGAAGTTCAAACCGGCTGATGAGACTAAACTTGTTGACTTTTTTCCTGGCGATTCATCCAAACAGTTTAGCATCAACACCAATCTGGATCCGAAATAGGAAAGCGCGCTCATCGAGTTCATCCGTGAGAATCGGGACATTTTTGCATGGAAGCCTTCTGACATGCCAGGTGTACCGAGGGAACTCGCTGAGCACACTCTCAATATTGATCCCAAGTTTAAACCGGTCAAGCAATTTCTTCGGCGGTTTAACGAGGAAAGACGCAAGGCCATTGGTGAAGAGGTAGCCCGACTGTTGGCTGCTAGGTTTATCATCGAAGTGTTTCACCCCGAGTGGTTGGCTAATCCGGTGCTCGTACTTAAGAAAAACGGCACTTGGCATATGTGTGTGGACTACACAGATTTGAACAAGGCTTGTCCGGCAGATCCTTTTACTCTCCTGCGTATTGATCAGATTATTGATGCGACCGCGGGTTGTGAGCGCCTGAGTTTCTTGGATGCTTATTCAGGTTATCATCAGATTAAGATGGCAGTTAAGGACCAGGAGAAGACAGCCTTCATCACTCCCATTGGAGCCTTCTGCTATGTTTCTATGCCCTTTGGGCTCAAGAGTGCCCAGGCAACTTATCAGCGTTTTGTGCAAAATTTTCTTCACACGCAGATTGGGCGTAATGTTCATGCCTATGTGGATGACATTGTGGTAAAATCCTGGAAGAAGGAAACCTTGATAGATGACCTCAAGGAAACGTTTGACAATCTCCGGGTTTAAAAAATGATGCTTAATCTGGACAAGTGTGTTTTTGGTGTTCCGGCAGGCAAGCTATTGGGCTTTCTGGTGTCCAACAGAGGCATTGAGGCTAATCCGGAAAAAATCAAAGCGATTACATCTTTGGCTAAACCGAAGTGTATCAATGATGTTCAGCGCCTGGCGGGTCGCATTGCTGCTCTTAGCCGGTTTATCAGCCGTTTGGGAGAGAAAGCAATTCCTCTGTATCAGATGTTGAAAAAGACAGACGATTTCGTCTGGAGTGCTGTAGCTGATGCGGCGTTTGAGAACTTAAAGCGCCTGTTGGTTGAACCGCCGGTTCTTGCGGCTCCGGTTGACAAAGAGCCCTTGTTATTGTATGTGGCTGCTAATGCCTGTGCTGTCAGCGTGGCAATTGTGGTGGAGCGCAAGGAGGCTGGTAAGGAATACTCGGTTCAACGGCCGGTTTACTACCTCAACGAAGTACTTATCGGGTCAAAGCAACGATATTCGCATTGGCAGAAGCTGGTTTATGGGATTTTTATGGCATGACGGAAGCTCAAACAGTACTTTCGAGGCCATCCCATTACAGTGGTTAGTTCAGCTCCTTTGGGCGATATAATTCAGAACAGGGAGGCGACTGGCCGGGTTGCAAAGTGGGCAATTGAGCTTGGCCCGCATGGATTGAAGTATATGCCTCGGACATCAATCAAGTCACAGGAACTTGTTGACTTCATCAATGATTGGACCGAGTTACAAGCACCAGAGGACAATCCAGATAATACATATTGGACCATTCACTTTGATGGATCCAGGCAATTGGAGGGCTCGGGGGCTGGAGTTATTCTTACTTCCCCTTGAGGTGATAAAATTTGTTATGTTCTCCGCTTAATGTTTCCTTGTACTAACAATGCAGCTGAGTACGAGGCCTTACTCCATGGTCTCCGGGTGGCTAAGGAAATGAACTTGAGCCGGGTTCGCTGTTTTGGAGGTTCTGATCTGGTGGCTCAGCAAGTCTCTGGTACTTGGGATTCTAAGGACCCACTAATGGCGGCTTACAGACACGAGGTGGATGTTGTGCCAGGTCATTTTAAGGGTTATCAGGTGGAGCACATTGACCGGCGCAAAAACAAGGCAGCAGATGCTTTAAGCCAGCTGGGATCTCAGCGTAAACCGGTACCACCCAATACCTTTTTAGATATCTTGCATAACCCGTCGGTTAAGTTGCCTATAGAGGAGGATTTAGCTATTCCTGATCCGGAGGCCCAATTGGTGGCCGCTTTACACACTACTCCGGATTGGACGGTTCCATATTTGGGGTATTTAAACCAGGGCGAGTTACCAGATGATGAGGTTTTTGCTAGACAGATAATCTGGCGGTTCAAGTCCATGGTTATTCACAATGGCGAGTTACACCGTTGCAGTGTTTCAGGCGTTTTTCAACGTTGTATTTCCCCTGAAGAAGGACAAGAGATTCTACATGAAATCCATGAAGGGGACTGTGGTCACCATGCCGGTTCAAAATCCCTTGTGGCTAAAGCTTTTCGTCATGGGTTCTATTGGTTGACAGCTCATGCTGATGCGGAGGATCTGGTAAAGCGGTGTGACGCTTGTCAGAAATTTTCACGTCGAGCTCATGTTCCGGCTCAGGAGCTACGGATGATTCCTATCACTTGGCCGTTTGCCACTTGGGGGCTTGATATGGTGGGACCTTTTAAGCGCTCCCAGGATAAGAAGACCCACCTGTTGGTGGCGGTTGACAAGTTCACTAAATGGGTTGAAGCGGTGCCTGTCAGTAAGTGTGATGCAGCCACGGCGGTTCAATTTCTCAAAAAGATCATTTTTGGTTTTGGGTTTCCACACAGCATCATCACAGATAATGGCACAAACCTTTCTAAAGGTGAGATGGAGGAATTCTGCCAACGAGAGCACATCCGGCTTGATGTAGCATCCGTGGCTCATCCCCAGTCCAATGGTCAAGCCGAGAGGGCGAATCAAGAGATCTTGAAGGGTATTAAGCCCAGGCTTATGGTTCCTTTGAAGCGGACGCCGGGTTGTTGGGTGGAAGAGTTGCCATCTGTGTTATGGAGTATCAACACCACCACAAACCGATCCACGAGTTATACACCTTTCTTCATGGTTTACAGGGCTGAGGCTGTCCTCCCAAGTGATATTCGTCATGACTCGCCCCGGGTTGCCAATTATGTTGAAGCGGACAATGAGCAAGCGCGTCAAGAGTCGTTGGACCTGTTAGATGAGAAACCGGACATGGCCTTGGCTCGGTCGGCGGTTTATCAACAAGACCTACGGCGTCATCACAGCCGCCGGGTTAAGACACGAACCTTTCAAGAAGGTGATTTAGTGCTTCGGCCCATCCAGGATCAGACCGATATGCACAAGTTATCCCCACCTTGGGAAGGACCCTTTGTGGCCAGCAAAAATCTGCGCAACGGATCATACTACCTCATTGACGTTCGAGAAGACTCACGCAGTTCTGAGGAGGAGACCCGGCGGCCATGGAACATAGCTCTCCTTCGGCCTTACTACACCTGAGCCATAGGCTTTCCTTATGTACATATTATGACAATGTATATATTATGATCAATATAATAAACCGGCATCCTTGCTACAAGCAGGGCCTCTGCCGTTTCTTCCAATATTTCTTGGCTACAAGGGGGCTTCTGCTCTCAAAGCATGACTCACCTTATCCATTAAACCGGCTATCATGCCACAACATAGCTTGGGAGCTTCACACCCAAGGGGCCAAAGAGAGTCTGGATGTACTGCACAACTCAAACATAGGCACCCATTGAGCACAGCTCACAAAGTTACTTGGGGGCTCTTTTGTGCAAAATCCACAAAGAGTTGGAAGGGATCCTTGTAATTGGGTATCGACCCACCGCTTGGAAGCCTGGTGTATTCACCTAAAACCCCGGGTTAACCTGCCTTCATCAAGTAAGCCACTCCTATCCAGTTAATCCTGGCACGACCCGCCGAACGTTTCACAAGTCAATCTTATATAGACCCTGAACTTGTCAAAGTTAAAACGACGATTGGTTAGTTGGAGGCCCATCTTAAAAGGCTTTGCAAAATGGTTTAACTCAGTGGCCTGGCAGCCCTGAAAAGCCTCGAATTTGGGCCTGGCAGCCCTTGAAAAGCCTTGCCTACATGGTTTCTTATTTGCTTTTTTGCTAAGTTTTCACCTTTTTGATGATTTTATCTTAAACCGGTGTCTTTTGACCCGGTGTGGCTTTTCAGTCATGATGTTAAACCAGTGTTTGTTAACCCGGCTTGGGTTTCAGCTATAAGTTGTCAGACCATCTCATCAAACCGGTGTTTGTTAACCCGGCCTGGCTTTGACTGTATGTCGCCAGTATGATCATCTGGTGTTCAATATAACCCGGCATGACTTATTCATCCTATCATTATAGGATAAGGGTCTTGATAGCTCACAAATTTGGGCTTCCACCCTTATTAAGTGATTCCATATCACAGGTATGAGTTACTTCATATTTATTCCGCTTTGGTTATTAGCCAGGCTTTATCTTGGGCACTATGACCCGTCCAGCGGTAAACCGCCAGGACATCTCTTTTCTATGCAGACACAGGGATTGCATAATATTATAAAAATATATAAGCTAGCATTGAAATCGGCATGGCGGATCAAGCAAAGTATATCCCAGTGCACGATGGCAGCAGATCAAAGTATTTTAACTAGCCTATTACAAGGCGCTTTACGACCCAAAATACGGAATTGTTCTTTCCATAGAGCACAGTTTATGAAGCATCAATCAGATTGCCGGATCAGGCCTCATCACCATGCTGACGTGAAGTGGATGGATCATCTGGCGTCGGTTCAGCCTCCTCCTCCTCATCTAGTTGCTGGAAGTCAATGGTGGTCCAGTCAATCCGGGTTAACGCCTGAAAGACAGCCTCTTCACTTATAAGTTCAGACGGATCAATGTCAGGGGCGTAAGTGTGCTTACAGATTGGCGGGATAAGATTTTGCACTTCTGGCACGACAGTGTCAACCCGTTTGTTGTTGGCATCATAGAAGGACCGGTGAACCGTCAAGTTTGCTTCTTCTGCCAATTGACTGGCCAGAGGATGCATCTCCCTTGTCACAGCTTTGAGGGCGTCGTTGTCAAACTCTGCACCGTTCTCTTGTTCACTCGGGAAGCCCTTGGCAATATCCATCGGATCAAGGTCAGCTATCCATGCTTTGGCTCGAGTAAGTGCCAACAAAGCGCCGGCCCTGGCAGCAGATCGATTCATCTCTTCTATCTGTGCCGGTGTTACGGATAACTTTGCTAGAGGATCCTTGATCAAAGTGGGTGCCGGATTGTTATATGAAGCTGCACAGATAACCCGTTGGGCACCGATATAAAGTTGTTCAATCAAAGTGTATGTTGCCTTCAGCTTCATCCGCATATCAGAGCCCAGATGAGCAATGCGGCTACCTACAACGGTTTAGGAATTTCATGTTAAACCGGCAAATTACCAACATGGTCATTCAAGAAGTCTTGGTAAAACTACTTACCAAAAACTGCAGAAGTCATTGCGTTCACTTGGCACCGGTTTAAGCGCTGATTCGGCGTCTTCTGCCCGCTTCAGCAATGCATTTTTCTCCGTCTCCCAGTTGGCACGCTCCGTCTTGAACCCTTCCTTGAGTTGCTCCCTGGCTGCCAAAGTGGTTTTTCAGTTCATCTTTTGCCTTGGACGTCTCTGTTTGTTGGGTCTTGAGGTTCTCTTGAAGATCAGCGATTTGCGAGCCTTGGCGATTTATATCAGCCTGTTATAGAGGAAGAGCATGTAAATATTGTCAAAGTCCCAAGCCTATAACCAGTTATACACTTGGCACTTGGGGGCTAATGTGGATTGCTTCTTCACTACTAATTGTTTAAAGTCCCAAGGATCAATACAAGTTTTAATCTTGGCACTTGGGGGCTAATGTGTGTTTGATCTAAAACATACGCAAGGAAAGCCAATAAGATATAGTATGGAATATAAAAGTCCCGGTTCGTCTTCAAAAGACAAACCGATCCTTGGGGGCTACGAAGTCAGTGTTCTTCATCTTTAAAGACCCGGTTTACCTTTAAAATATAAACCGGCCCTTGGGGGCTACAATACAGTGAATGTATATAAATAAGATGGTGTTTGGAAAGTTACCTCATAACGTTCCTTCATCAGATTCACCAAACCGGCCTCATAATCTCGGCTGGTGTAAAGCTGGTTCAGGAATCTGGAATGAAGATCCTGAGCAGAAAGGTTAACATAGTCTGAAAAATCAGTCTTCCCCTTCCCCTTGCCCATAGCAGAAAATTCGTCCTTGGTAGTGTGCTCTGATAAAGCAACTGGATTGCCTGGGGTAGTATAAGCAGTACCAGTGACAACAACGTCGTCATCATCTTTGGCTGGGCTCGGCGGTTTGACGTTGTCTTTGGCTGGGCTTTGCGGATTGGTGGCAGGGCTTGGCGGTTTGGTTGCAGGGCTTGGAGGATCAGCAGTCGACCTCACCAGGTCAGCAATTGGGCTTGGATGCGTGGCATGTGGACTTGATGTCTCAACATGTGTTTCCGGATTAGCCTCCGGCGGATTGGCATCAGTAGCTGGATCTTGTGGAGCGTATTCATCCATGACATTATCAGGATCTTCACCAGCATTATCTGGGGTCTTCTCCGGTTCAACATCGTGAAAGGGACCGCTGGTCTTGGCTTTCTTGCTCAATCGAGCCTTAGCACTGCAACATCAAAATAAAGATCTGTATGATAAACCAATGCATGAAGAAGCAGACTGAAAAGCAATATACTTACCCAGCGACGGTCTTGAGGGGAGGCAACTGTGTGGTTGATGAACTGCCAGAAGAGTTAGAAGACGCCTGGTAATTCGGATCAGACGGATTAAGTGGGTATCGGAAGAAACCCTTCAAAGGATAACGTTTTTCGGGAGAGCAAGTAACCTCTGGACGACGCTTTCGGGTTGGTGTATCCGGTAAACCAGAAGAGGTGACCTGCTGGCCACTGTGTCGGGTTGTGCGGCGCCCTTCAGGTTGCTGTTTCTTTAAACAAAATTTTGGATCCAAATAAGCAAGAGGGTGAGAGCGTTTCACTATTCGAACTGCATGGCGAAATCTTTGAACCGACATAAGATCTGAACCGGAGGAAAGAGAGATTACCTCAACATGGTCTGCACGGCTGACCTCCGCATCATCCTGATGATAGTCATTGTTAATAAGATGTATGAAAAAGGAGCCAAGGGAGTCAAGTTCTACCTCTTGATCCGAATCTTCAGCATCTTCGGGCGGATCAGCAGCTTCGCCGGTTTTCTTCTTGGTTGATTTCTTGATAGCTTTGCTCTTGGCACGAGGAGCTCTGGCCGTTTTCTCTGAAGTTTTCTTCTTCCAAAAGTTGATGTTGGGCTGAAAAGATTAAAGCAAAGGATTATTAGAACAAAATGTTAAAGCGGAGGCGGATCAAGAAAGTACAAGGTCAAAGACTTACTGCTGGCGGTTTATTGGCGGCGTAAAATGGAGCCAGTCCGATTTGACTACATATGGCGATGGGTTCGTCTAACATCTTCTTTACTGATTCAGTGACTTCGTCATCAGTCACCTCTATCTCAGTAAACCGTCGAGGATCGTTGGAGTTGCCGGTATACTCATGCATTAATCCAGAGCGGCGACTTAAGGGCATGATGTGCCATTTAACCCAGCAGCGAACAAGATCAACGCCAGTTAATCCATTGGCCATGAGAGACCGGAGCTTGGCGAGTTGAGGGGCGTAAGTTTGCCTCTCTCTGGCGGTTAATCGTTTAGGTAAGGGGTGGCTATTGCGAAGCCGATGAGGGCGGTAACCCGACAAGGGATTCTCTTCATCAGCGGCTTTGTTCTGACAGTAAAACCAAGTTTGGTTCCAGTCTTTGGGATGACTGTGGTGTGATGCATGTGGGAAATCAACCTCCTTCCTCTTCTGGATTGATACCCCGCCAAGTTCTGTGTTAGGGCCATCCGAAAACTCGGTTCGGCGGTTTATGTGGAAGAAGTCCCGGAACAGCTCGACAGATGGTTCTTCTTGAAGATAAACTTCACAAAATACTTGGAAGTTGCATATGTTTGACACGGAATTTGGTCCAATGTCTTGTGGATGGAGTTCAAAGCTGGCAAGGACATCCCGGCAATTTTTTGAACCGGGAGGACTGAAGTGCTGCATAAAATCTTCTGTGTCATGTGGGAAAGCCCCGGTCTAAGTGCTGCATAAAAACGATGACTTCTCCATCCCGCGGCTCAGGAGGGCACTCAGGGCCAGGAACTCGCCAGTGAAGGACATTCTTTGAAGCTAAAGCGCCTGTCACTACATATCCATTGATCTGCGTTTCCGTAATCCGGGATGGAACCCAGTTGCAAGCAACAAATTGTTTGGTCATCTTGAAACAACAAACTGTAAAGGTGAAATGAAGGCCGGTTTACGACGAACGGTTCAAGAGTATTAATTGGTGTCAAACCAGAAAATCTGATCAAGGCATATATATGAGATAAACCGGAAAACTGTTATTCAGAGCAAAATGGCGGTTTAAAGCGAGGGCTAATGATAGGTGGTGGATTACCGACTGCTAAAAGTTTGAACCGCCCTTTGGTGGGGGAGACAGATGAAAATTTGCCAAGTGTTGACAGAAATAGGTTCCACACAATGTTGAAATTTATTTGGATCTACCACGCTTCAGTAAAGAAAAATTATTGCGACTTATAATGGTGTTAAGCAGGGCGGAGAAGGTCTTGCGCTCTACAGAAGAAAGGGAAGATCTACTAGTATTAAAAATGGATGCGGAGTAACTACCGCACGAGTTCTACACTACTATTGGATCAAAGCAACCGCGGCAGAAGGAAAAGCGAAGAGCTGAGAAGGAAAAACGAAGAACTGTACAGACGAACTCGTGAACCCTAACACAGATCTAAAGATGCGGGAAAGAGAAAACTTACCACTGCAGATTTGCTGCAGAGGAATGCGGCGAACTCTGGTCCGTTTCAGGTTGATGCATCAGCCTTTGTCGATGCAGTTCTCAAGGGTCGAGGGCGGCGGCGGAGCTTCAGAGCTTGGGCGTCACGAGGAAGAAGAAGGCACGGAAGGGGAAGAAAGAAAAGGACCCTCGGGCTTTATTTATAAGGAGAAAAGGATGAAGGGCAGGCGCGAGAATCGAGGAGCCTGAAGCGGCAGAGAGGGCGCGCCTGTCGCCTCGATTTTCAGGATGCCATTAATGAGGGGAATCTTTTTAATCTTTTTATATAGAAATGATGTCATGATGGGCCGTTGCTGTGTCCAGAGGATGACATCAACGGCGGTTTAACCAGGTTTACAAGAGAAGACAATATGGCGGTTTACGAGAATATAAGAAGATGTTCACAAGATTTCTTTAAAGTATTGAAGATTGACATGAACAGGTTCAAATCAATCTGGGGCCTAATGTTGGGGATATAACTACTGAGTCTAAACTGGCCAGGAGGGCCCGGTTCACCCTCGACTATGCTGAAGCCCATGAAGAACTAGAAGATGGCGCTTTACTAATGAAGCTTAGAGGCCTGGAGCCCAAAGGCGGATTAGGGCCCATAGTGGTAAACCGCCATGACTATGTAACTTGTAATGTAAGTTAGGAAAGGAGAGACCGAGCCGGACACTTTGTATGAGTCGGCCTCGGGGCTCACTAGACCGGCCGGGCGTCAGCCTATGTATATAAAGGGACGACCCGGCAGCGGTTCAGGGACAAGAAACAACAACTCGAGACTCAGGCAGGCATATTTGCTCCCTGGTCATCGAAACCCAATCAATCCCATCACAACTAGACGTAGGATTTTACCTTCATTGAAGGGGCCGAACTAGTATAAACTCCCGTGTCCCTTGTCCGGTTTAACCCCTTCAAGCTAACCCGTTGCGATGGCTCCATGACTAAGTCCTTTCATGAGGACATCTGACGTGTTAATTCCACGACAGTAAGCATAGTATGACATCATTCATATTATAAAACAACTGAGAACAGACAAACAGTCAATTGTAACGTTGTGTTTGCAAGTCCAGCATGGAACTAGATTACGGGTCAAGATCAAAGGAACATCACTCCTCTCTTTTAAACCTTGTAAGGTGCAATGATACGCTAAGACAATTGTGTATAAAATTAAAAAGAGTAATAGACATTGGCTGCAAACCATGCAGTTCAAGGCACAAGTCAGAGTAAGTAGTAGTTAAAAGGCATGAGGATTAAGGACTTACAACAGCGGCTTTGACTGGTGTAGTCATGCCCTTCTTCTTGCTGGTGTGACAGTCCTTGAAGATTTCCACAACATTTGGTTCAGGTACTTTTTGGTCCTTGCGGGCTTTCCTCTACATTTTGAACAAGTCAATATAGATCTGATAATATGGTACAGCAAAGAGAGTGAAACAGCAGCTAATTACAAGAGCCTCGCAGTGTGCAATATAGCTACGAGATCCTGTCATCTGTTGGAATTTCACTTTCGTACGGTTGGCCTTGTTCTTTGAATAGTTCACCTACAAGAAGATAGATTTGTGTGGCACATGCGTAAATAGGACTTCAACATGTGATCTGATCACATATATATAATGTACCTGATACTTTGGATCAGACCAGTGTTTAACAAGGCCCCTCTAGTCTTCATCCGATATATTTTCCACTTGAGATGTTGGGAAAGTTCACTGTTAGCCTTGTCTTCAAAGTGAGTTTTCCTCAAGTTATACCGATACTGTCACAGAGCAGACTTGAAAACATGAGTGCAAGCTTGTCTGGTTGCATCATCTTGGCTATCCAACTTGAACCTCATCTGTTGAAAATTATGGGAGTCTCATTATCAGCAACCTAGAAAGTATGGGACAGAGCAAGACGACATTACTAGTTTCCATACATAACCATACTTACAGATAAATGGTCGAGCAAGGTGTTGAACTGGGTTTTGTCTTTGTCATTCCCGTACTGAATCCATGTTGGGAGGATACGTACATGACACCTAACGGCAACCACTGCCTCTGATACTAACTTGGCTGACTCTGTAGCATCATGTGGCCTTTTTAAATTTGCCTCAAAATGGATCTCCATTCTTCCTCCTCTAGATTTAGTTAACCTATCGAGCATTATCCCTGATGTTTGTTTCCTCTTGCACCTAGGTGCTAGTCCAACAACGAACATAGGAAGTGTTAGTGTACATCAAACTGTAAGACTACATATAAAGAAGCATGCAACTGTAACTTGACTCCAACAACTACCTTCTTGCCGTTGAAGCGCACAAGGTTCATCTGATATTGCCAACTCGTCTTGTGTCAAGAGTGCTTGGGAAGTAGTGTTAGGTGGCAAGGGAGCTTGGGAACATGTTGCTAGCTCAGTTGACGCATGAGTAAGTCGTGCAGCTGGTAGTACTGTGGTAGGTGTTGCAAGAACTAGGGCTGTCTCTGCTTGTTTGGTGGCAGCTATTTGTTTCCGTTTGGCTTTTTTTGCAACTCGTGTAGCATGGGATGCCGTGTTTGTAGAATTTTCTGCTGGACTTTGACCTTCTATTGCACCATCAGTACCAGCAGAATATGCAGGATTCATCCGCTTCTCATTCCCTGCCATTCTATGTTTCTTCTTCTTTCTCTGTGCCATGTTAAGTCAAGCCGACAAGAAAAACGAATAACAATTTAGTTCTTCAGAACAAATTGATGCGTGATGCAGACGAACTGAACTTTGATGTTAGACAACCACATGATAGGAGGATGTAATATGTATGAAAAACAGGACGGAAGAGATAACCAGAACTATGATGTGTAAACTAAGAAGAAGACATTTCACTAAATTAGAAGCAATGCAATGGAAGGTAGATACCATATGAAAGATGCTACAAATATCGCTCTGCCAAGTTAACAGTGTCTCATCATAAATGGTATTTAAACAAATGTGAAGTAGTACAAGAAATAAATCATATGCAAGATGCAATCAACATCACACTACCATGTTAGAGGTCTCTCATCATTAGTGACATTGCATATTCATAGCATTGCATATTCATAGCTTATGATGTGTAAACTAAGGAGAAGGCATTTCAACAAATTAGAAGCAATGAAAGCTAGACACCATATGAAAGATGCAACGAATATCACTCTACTAAGTTAAAACTGTCTCGTCATAAGTGCCATTTCAACAAATTAGTAGTACAAGCTAGAAAAGAATGTGAGATGTAACCTATATCACACTCCGAAGTCAAACGTGTCTTATGATAAGTGATTGTTGCAGGTTACACAACAGTAGTAATTTGATGTAAGAACATGGTGTGATAGACATATATTGTATGTTCTAGAAACAGGAACACGTGTCTTATTCAAGTATAATGTGTAAAGTAAGCAGATGGAATTCAACAAAATTAGAAGCAATACAAGCTAGACATCACACATAACATGCAGCCACATATAACAGTGCCAAGTTAGAGGGAGCACCGGTGATGCTGCACTAGGGGAGACGTGCTCATCATAAACACAGCTTTGTTTAGTGTCTATGCATGTGTTGTCTTGGAAATCATCTTGGGGTTGTGGTGGAGTAGAAACTGTAGAGGCCCTCCGTTCGGAAGGAGCACCTTTATCCGCTGCCTTGCTAACTTCCTTCCGCTTTATTGATTTTCAATTGTCAAGTAAAACCGACAAGAAAAAGCAATAAAATTCTCTCTTCAGAACTCATTCATGCATGATACTGACAATCACTACTTTGATGTAAGGCAAACACATGATACCAGGATGGAATATGTACGAAAAACAGGACGACATGGCATGTTCACAACTGTTTGTGTAAACTAAGCAGAAACCATTCCAGCAAATAAGAAGCAATACAAGCTAGACACCACATGAAAGATGCAACCGATATGACTCTGCCAAGTTAAAAACGTCCCATCATAAATGGAATTTCAACAAATTAGAAGAAGCACATGCTATAAATCATATGAAAGATGCAACTAATATCGCACTGCATATACTAAAGGTGTCTTGTCATGTTGATTGATGCGGGATACAAAAAAACAATAGTTTTATGCAAGGACATGCTTAATAGACAGATGTACTATGTACTAAATACAGGAAGGCATGTCACATTAACAGGTATAATGTATAAGCTAAGCAGAATAGCACATGCAGTTTAACCAGATTGGAAGAATTACATTCTAGACACCATATGCAACATGTAACCACATATCACGCTGCCAAGTTCGTGCAAGCACCTGCGATGCTAGTGTAGGGGAAATGATGTAATCAACTACAGAGCTACGTTCACTATCTTCATCTAGCATTTTTGTTTCTTAAGAATCATGTTGGGAGGCTGACGCTGCATTCTTTAAATAAGGAGTAGTCCCCTTGCCTGCCTGCCTCGTCATAAGTGATTGATGAGGGATACACAAGAACATTAGTTTGATGTAAGCACATGGTTAATACACAGATGTACTAGTACGTACCAAAAACAGAAAGGCATGTCATATTCAAAGGTATAATGTGTAACCTAAGCAGATGCAATTTAACCAAATTGGAACCAATACAAGCTAGACATCCGGCTGGAGTGGTGAGCATGATCATCTAGGACCTGAGAGCCTGGTGGGAGGCGGGCTGCTTCGCCACCATCACAGCTTTTTAGTTGGCTTCCAGGTGATGCCTATCTTTGCTGGTCTTGTCACTGGCTCGGCCAGTGCCCTGACTAGCTATTTGTCTTCTGGTGTTCACGGGATGGTGGTTCATGTAAAAAAATATTTTCCTTATCTTACCGACTTCGGCCTTTCGAATACAAGCTAGACACCATATGGAACATGCAACCACATATGACACTGCGAAGTTAAAGCAAGCACCTGGGATGGTGGTTCATTGCGAGCGAGGTCATCAACTCCAGAGCTACGTTTACCGTCTCCATCTGCTGACACTGCACCCTTTATAGCGCTGTAACGTGTCATGCATACCTGCGAAGAAAGCTGGCGCGACTTCTCTCTTTTCTTTGCTGCTTCTCTTTCGGCAGACTCTGAAATACCCTTGCATAAAAACACAATAGTGAGAGTATGGGTGAAGTGTGTGCAGAACTAGTGCACTGTAAAAGTAGCAGATAGAAGGTGGCTGAAAAATAAATGACAGGAGACATATGATAGCTCTACAACATTGCATGGCAAACAAAATTAGATTCTACTACGTATGATTTTGTAATATATGAGCATAGGAAATGCAGGTACTCCTCCAGCACACCACCACATGTGGTCATATCTAAGATAACAGTCGACTGAAAATAAATAGGCCAGTCGATTTTTTTAATGAACTGCCGATCTATAAGGAACGGGCAGATGGTCTTCGTCTGCCTCCCGCCAGTCACTGTTGATGATCTTTCTCGAACAGCCAGCGACCATCGGCCCAGACCCCTGCCTCCGTCGCCCCGCCCTCCCATCGACCTCACACCACCGCCATGCTTGGCAGCAACCCCCAGGCCATCCCTTTAATCCCGGCCGACCTCCAGATCGGGCGCCAGTAGCTCTAGGCCGCACACGCCCCTAAGATAAACACCAAGGCGCTGCTTCCCCGGCGTAATAGGCGTACTAGCGCCTGTTACGCCGGGGAATGCTTCCATTAATTGGGAATCAACTGGCCAGAAATTGCAATTCAGGAGGGTAACGGACCTCTAGTTAAGGTGAAATAGTATATGAGGAGAAACCTTGTGCATCGCGAGTTACTAGGAACATCTAGTATCAAGAAGAAGCGGTCAACTAGTGTCTTCTGTGGGATGAATACCGTGCAAGCAGAGACGTAAGATTTGCACCAATAAGGGAAGAGGAGTACCTTTTTCGATTGCCGGTGTGGTCACCTCCACATGTCGCGCCGATCATCTTCTTTTTACCAAGGAAACCAATGTTCTGGAGGGTGCAGGCTTGGATGAACCCATGGACAAATTGTTGACTGTGTTGCCATGGCCATATGTTGGCAGAGGGGAAGCAGATCCGAGGCGGCGAAGGACGGCATAGCAGGAACAGCTCCGGTGCGGTGGAGGGTGGCGAAGTTGGAGCGGCAGCGGTGAGGCACAGGACGGCGTGGTTGAACTGGCTCGGGTACGGACGGCTCGGCCTCGGCTTCAACTACTAGCCGTGGGGGGCGTTGCGGTTGAGGTTGCGGTGGACGACGACGTCGGGGTATCGGCTCCGGCATGATGGAGGAGGGCGGCGGTTGATGGGTGGGATGGGGTGGCGGACGGAGGGCGCCGGGGTTTCGCAGCTGGTGGAGAGGTAGTTTTGGCGCCCATGGAGTACGAGTGGGGAATCGGACGGGTGGGGGGGAACCATGTTTCGGTCTGGGATGCGCTTGTTTTTGGCTTTTTTGAACAGAAGATGGGATGCGCTTGTTTGAAATTTGGGGAAAGTAGAAACTTTGCCCCCCTCTTAAATTTTGGACCTACTGCGGGTCGGGGGTAGGATGGTAATCACATGTGTCCCAAATAGTGGGCGGGAGCGATTTCGGCCGCGTGCATGTGTGCTTAGGCAGACATTGTGTATGAATGTTTTTCAGAGGGGGTTGCGTGGCGTCTAGATGAAGCTACAAACCTACCCCGGTTTAGACTTTTGGACGTCGGACCGGTAGGTTTCACGGGTCGGAGTTATTAGAAAAGTATTTTCCTTGTACTACCAAACATTGGTCTCACGCGGTTTCGGGCGAGTAGAGCCTCTTTTGGCACTTCGTTCGAAATTTTGAAACACAAGCATTCACGTTTAGAGTACTCTTGAACTATGAGGATTGACCTAAATAGACAACGTTATATTTGACCTTGTATGTTTGAAATCCTCATTAAATTATCCGCTTCTTTTTGAAATTTTGACACTTGAAAATCCTATAACTACGATTATTTTGGAATGGAGGGGCTAAATTTGAATCTATTTTGTACACGACTACATATGCTATTATGTACAAAAACAGAGCAAAGATTGGTGCCCCCATAATTTAGGTATGGTTTAGAAATGCCATGATATCAAATTCAAATAATTTAATGGACTTCATGTTGAATTCGATTTTTTAAACCACCTTAAGTTGAATTCAAATGTATGCTAGTTCATAGGTAGTAGCTATTTATAATGTCCATTGTGTAACTTTCGTATGTATAATGTGCTTTACACACACAACATGAACTATACTCACGTTTATATTCGATTGCTAAAGCGATGCATTGTCTGGAGTTCAAAATACTAACTATGTGGATCAATTGTGTCGAATAATAACATAGACATGCTCAAATTCGATAGAATCTAGATGTCTGATGGATCAATGACCGCTCCTTACGCGAATTGCAAATATCATGATCCCATCCTAATATTTGGATACAATTTATATCTTTAATCAATGTGTAGAGCAGTCTTTTACGTGTAGTTTCACTCTCCATCGGTGGTCTCTCACACATGCTCACACACTCTCTCCCGAGGTGTCTTTCTCGCACACATGCTCTAGATATAACCCTCCCTCCCTCTCGTAACCATTTACAACTGTTTTCACTAACCTTTATCACAAGCACTCTTCCTCTCGCAAACATACACACGCACAATCCTCATCGACCCTTTCTATATACATGGACCTGCCTACGTGTCTCATGTACGCACATTATCTTTACGCCTATCTCTCACGCATTGTCTCACACCTCTCTTCCTAATCGACGAGTATGATTCTAGCAGAGCATTCTGTAGGATGCCCCTTAAAGTTAGGTTGGATGAATAGTAATATCAGAGATAAAGGGGTTACCTTAGTCCGAGAACCTAGGGTTACAAATCCTAGCCGGCTTTGTCAGTGGACACAGAGTCCTTCACAATTCTGCTATCTTTGTCTTGTACGACTAGTCATCCATGGGTCTTCCTAAATGCATCACGGGCCGACCAATGTGGCGCAGGACGGAACAGAACGAAGGGCCTCACCTCGACCCACCGGACCTCACGCGGTGACACACCCTCTGCCCCCACGTCTCATTATCTTCTCACACCCACACATACCAACACAAACACCACACACACAGAAAATTTCTCCTGGTGCCTCTATTCCCTCCCCCCTTGCATATACACACTCAAGGGAATGGAATCTCTTGTCGTGACGTCATATTCGTCTCTCTCTCTCTAGACCACTCTCATTTCTCGTGCTATCTCTCCCACGCCCCCCCCGTCGGCCCCTCTATCCATGCCTCTCTCGAATACGTAATACACACACATACCTCTCTAGGCCCCGCCAAATGCATCAACTACACATTCACACATGTTACATCACGTACCCCATTGATCTAAAAAGCCCTCTCTTCACGTTTATTTCGCATACAACATTCCTTTTGAATAAAGTGTGGCCAAAAAATTATTTTAGAGTTTCTACATATATACAACATTACAAAGTTATATGGAGGAGTACGAACGCTAATTTGCATTGCATGGTGCCCACAATGATATTTATTCCGCACTGTGAATTTGTATATTTTTATACTATATACAAAGTTAGTCATAATAAAGAGAAACGAAGAGCATCTCTCTCTCCATCGCATACCCCCCTGTACGCCCCTTTCACGTATGCACACAAAACTATCTCCAGGTCCTCTAAAAGTAAGCCCCCAGAAAATTCACGCATGTTTCATCTTTCTCTCGCGATATATGCAATGACGATCATTGTATTTGAAGCGAAAGCACGATACGTACATTGGACTTCAGAATCCACTCATTACGGTCACCATTTACGTTTAGTGGTTATTATGCAGTCACGGGCTCACCGTACAACTCTGTATTTGCTCATGACATGACTAGTTGACCAGTTAAACGCTCCACGTGGCACCTCTAGTGTTGCATCACATTATCTCACTACCATCGTGCCCACCTGTCGACTTGTATCTACTCTACATCTACACTCTTATAAAATACATAAAATACACTCTTATAAAAAACAGAGTTGGTGATGATGGTGTGCCTGCCATCCTGCAATATAGGCCGTCCGATTTATATCTGACGGATAGGAAAGAAACTATGGCAATTTTGCAAAAAGGTACCCACACACCTCTCCACATTCGCAAATAAGGCCTTCCCTCGTTCATCCTTTTCTCTCACAAGATAAACAAGTCATACAAATGCATCTTGATGTTACATGCAACGCACGGGCATCTTGCTAGTAAGAATGAAAACAAACGACAAAAAAATATTTGGACGGTGGTTCGAAGTCATGACCGCGGGCACAGCGGACAAGGTGGCCTTGTATTGGTATGCTGAGCCGTCTGTTTTAACACACAGGAGCTGGTGTGGTGATTATACACACATGCACGCATGCACACGAACTGCATCCACGCAACACTCACACAAACACATGCACCCACGCACGCATGCAACACTCACATGTACACACGCAGCCACACACGCAACACTCACACGCACACACGCACGCATGCATGCACACACACCAGTACACCACACGACCAACACACACTCTCACGCTCAAGTGCTCAACCTACACGTGCATGCGCACACATCAGGCCCTGACAGACACATACACAACCAGGTGATTCCCGCGCACGGGTTGGAGCCTTGTCGCGCCTGCGTAAATTTGTGTTTATCTGACCTTTTGCCTATGCGAACTGACAGGTGGGACCCACAACGAACGTGGTCAATTTAACTAGTCAACATGGCGCCACGCAGACTATTTGGCCAGTCAACAGAGTGCAATCCGATGCTGAGCTGTGAGCAAGTGACCGTATAATCACCGCAAAACGTATATAGTGACCGTAATCAGCTTATTCTGAAGTTCGGTGACCGTATTACGCTTTTCTCTCTGTAGGCCCTCCAAAACTACATCTCTACACGTTCTCGCATGTTACATCTAACAACTATGCAATACAGCACTACTACTACACTCTAACACAATAAATCATATGTGTTTTTAGTTTTACTAGATATCATATTGTTACTTATAATTATTCAGTTTGCATACATTAAAATTGCCTTTGAAATGTATGGCCAGTATCATCTACCGCGCGGGAAAAATCCCGCCCTTTCCTGTTTAATCGGGTTTGTATCGATGGATCGTGCGAAACAGCAAAACTATAGTACTATACAGTACAAGTGACAGTTCACTGGGCCGTCGTGTCGTCTACTCCTCCGTCGTAAGAGTGGAGCGCTCGCTTTCATAAATCTTCTAGTCCCTTTCGCCGACATGTGGGACATCAAGCTACCGGGTCCACGTGCCATACCGGAATACAGTGCAGAGCAGCCGGGGTGAAGCACCCCAGTCATGGCGCCGGCGTAGTAATGAGCAATGAGGCGTCAAATCACAAAGCTGCACCTTTCCCGCAGTTAAGTTGGAGGGACGAAGCAACCATCATTTCACTCGTTGCTGAATCCGCTTCTCCCTCATCTTCTTCAACTTAACCACGTGTTGCTTCTGCCGTTGTTCTGCCTCATGTGGGACGCGGATCGGCTTGGTAAAGCACTGACACGTGGGACCGCATGTTAGCAAACCGCCAGGACAACGTCCTCCGAAAATAAGAAGCCTAATCCTAGACTTACAAAGGGCTACGTAGCTGCTACGTATACTTTCCATCTAATCTATATATGCCCCCCTGATTTTCAGGTGGGGTGGGCCTAATCCTCTCCTTTAATCCAATCAAATAGTCCCACATCACATCAGTTCGTAACTTTACGTAAACCATTACGTGGATGTAGCATTGCTCAAATAAGAAACCTCCCCCGCCATCCGCGCGGCAAAATCACCTCCTTTTTACTAATCTCGATTCTATAATTTTTTAGATCAATATAATTGAGATTTGTATAGATAGCACACAGGAGCAAAACCAAGTGGTACGGTTAAGGGCATCCACAATGTGTAGCCAAATGTGAAAATAGCTTTTGGCATCGTGGGAACCATTGTGGACGGTGTTGCCAAAGCCAAAAAGATGGAACCGAAGCTCCCTGATTGATTGATTGAAGGAATAGAAAAATGCAACGTCTCTCCTCTTTCTCCCATGCTTGGACGCATGTAGTACAGTATAGAGCACAGAGTCTACTCCCCTGTCCCTTCTATCACAAATCACAAAGCAGTGAGGCGTCAAATCACAAAAGCACGGACGAAGCAACCATCATTTCACTCTTCGCTGACTCCGCTTCTCCATCGTCTTCTTCGAGAAGCCATCTCACCGCATTAGTTATAGTAGTACTAGTAAAGGACTTCCTGGATGCAAATAAGGCGGTTGTCTCGGCTTGCAGGCGGCACTTGCGAACGACTTACCGTGGTCTCCCTCAATGGTGTTCTCCGTCGAACGCACTTCGCCAAACCACCAAAAAAAATATCGTCGACGTCACCGCAATGGGGAAGGAAGTCAAATATAGTTACTACCTCCATTTTTTTGTACACAAGGCCAGTATATCAAAATTACAATTTGCAAAGGGCCACTAACACTAATCGAGGCAAAATTGATGGGGTTAGCAACCAAGGACATTAATATCCCCTGCATGCATGCGGAAGTGAGAAGGTTGGTTTGCATGGCGCTGCATTAATCAAGCGATGAGGAGTGAGATGGTTAGCTCTTTGGTCTTTGGAGAAAAAAATACGCATTAATTGACACGTGAAACGAGGATTTGTATCGATTAAATCCCGCGAAGGAAAACCCAGCCTTTCTTTTTTAACACTAGTACTCCTAGTACGTACGTACTTATCCTGTTTGGGTCTAGGCCTTGCATTGCCAAACTTCGCCACACATTTTTTGCCAAGCTTGCCTAAAGTTTTCAAAATGAGAAGGAGGTACACTTGCGCACGGCTATCGCGGTCGCACCGCACCCTCACACGGTCGCTCCTGCACGCCGCGGTCGCACCGCACCCTCACACGGTCGCTCCTGCACGCCGCAAACCCAACCAAGGGAACACACCCTCACTGACACATGCTGTCGCATGTGAACACACCAAACTCAGCCATCCTATCGCTGACACATAATTTTCGTTCATAGAGTATGTTTATCCAACCGCATGTTGGGGAGTATTCGTACGGCCCGTGCGGTGGTCTGTTGGGGAAGAAGAAGAGGTGAGGAAGAAGGAAAGAAGGGTTAGGAGACGTAGGATATTCATCCAACCGCCTGAAATGGTAGACTGGCCCAAGTCAGGCGACTTGCATAACAAATATATGTTTTTACACAGCAAAAGATCCATAAAAACAACAACATAAAGAAAAACTATCACTGCTCGCGGAAAGAGACGACCTCGTCGTCTTTGGCTGCCGGTGCGAACTAGCCGTCGCCGTGTGTCTCGCACCGTGTGCCTCCAGCTACTCGCTCAAGCGGAGCATGCGGGCGCTCTGCACGAACGAGAGCACAGCCCGGTTCAAGTCGAGGACGTCCAGTTCCGCCTGCAGGAGGGCCTCGATGGCAGTGGCATCCGCGTGCTCCGCGTCGAGTCGAGCCTCCGCTGCCCGGTTCAAGTCCAGGACGTACGGTTCCGCCTACAGGAGGGCGTCGATGAGAGCGGCATCCGCGCGCTCTGCGTCGAGTCGAGCCTCTGCCGCCCAGTTCAAGTCCAGGACGTCCGTTCCCGCCTGCAGGAGGGCCTCGATGGCAGCGGCATCCGCTCGCTCCGCCTCAAGTTGAGCCTCCGCCGCCGGTTCACATCCATGACATCCGGTTCCGCCTGCAGGAGAGCCTCGATGGCAGCGGCATGCGCGCGCTCCGCGTCGAGTTGAGCCTCTGCCTCCCGGTCCTCCTTTAGTATCGCCATGTTGAACCGCTGGTCCGCCTGCACCATGGGGGACTCGGACGCCGGCACGAAGTCGACATCCATCGTCTCATACCCATCGGGGGCCTTCTGCGCCGCGACCTCCGCCATGAACATTGGATCGGCTTCCTCCTCCTCGTAGCTTGGCTCTAGAGAACTCGGGGATTGGCCCGCCGCAAAGCGAGCTTGGGAACGGAGGTCTGTGGCGCCGACCGCCGCCGCGATTTCTGCGCGGCGCTCCGGCGTCAGCATCTTGTAGTAAGTGATCTTGCGGCGCACCATGGCTTTCCGGCGAACTAGGGGACGCTTGATGCGGGCTAGGGGATCGAAAGGTGGGGGAATGGGCTGGAGATTTGGTGTGGTTTTAGGGCAGTGGCTGGCGTAGGCCGAGCAGCGAAGGTTCTGGTGTGAATAGTGGTTCCGGTGACGACCGGTCAATCGGTTTTGACTGTACATCGCTCTTGTCGCGTTCGCGTTGCAGCCCGTCACGCTGGACCCTCCACGTCGCTCATCGAATGAACACGCTTCATCTTGCGTTTTCGCTTGCTTGTGGGACCGTAGTTGAGAGCAAACCGACGTCTCTCCCCCTCCCCCGCCCGCGTCATTTATTATACCACCACTCCCTCTGTTTTATGCAGAGTAAATAAAAATAGAGGGAGTATACTACGGATGAGGATCCCCTGACGTGGCCGAACCCATTGAGTAACTGACATGCGGGGCCTAGCAAGCATGTGGTCCGCCAGTAAGTGACCGAAAGGGAGGGTAAGGCAGGGATACCTACGTTAGAGGACCCACTTCCACTATACTACTTTGACCAAATGTTAGAGTAATAATATATGACATGCAACTTACACAAAGCATACATGGTCTAATGCGTTTTTTGAGGCTAACTTTAACCAAATGTTAGAGTAATAATATATGACATGCAACTTACACAAAGCATACGGTCAAATTCGTATGTGAAAGGAGTTTCCAATGATATAATTTTCACATTATACATCTCATGTACTATTAATCTTGTCAATAGTCAAATTGGAAACCATCTCGAGTACAAATCTAGGAGTACGTACGAATCTAACAATATTGATTGGGCGTTGTTGAATGTTGATACCTTTTTGATCAAAGTAGATATACTTTGACTACACATAAAACTTATATGTAAACTAGAAAGGATAGGAGGGAGTATATTGTACGTTCAAAAACGAAACGAACATTGAATACCCTTTATATATGATTTGCGGATGCTATGATCACCGGTTCAAAATTTTGAATCCGCCTTAGGTATCACGTGCCCCCACTTGTTCCCTCTCGATTTCATCTCGGGGTCCGGAGATCTATTGAAAGAGGACTAGGGTGGGTACATGCGAATGATACTCGGCGGAATGTTCAAATGAGGCATGCGGGAGGATGGACTCGACTGGAGGGCGACATGATCGATGAAGAAGAGGGTTGGAGAGGAATGATAAATAAGCAAACGCCACATGATTATATTTGAACGGCTCAAATAAACAATAAGTTGTCTCGATTGGCCTACATAGTGAAAGGCCTAATGCGCAATGCGGAGCACTGGCACTCGAATATGGCCGGGAAAACAGGGAAACAGACATGTGGGGCACACCTATCGGGAAGACGTAGCGCACACTAGTCCAATGGAGGAGCTGGCCCACGACCTCCTCGCCACCGACAACCGTTCATGTGGGTCGTTGGGGCCAACAACAGGGCGCAGCTCCAGCACCGCCTCTGGACACGGCGACTGCGGTGAGCGACACGCTCATATCATCGCTAGACACGGTCGGTTTCACTTTGCCGAGGGTGGCGTTAGTGTTGTGGCACGACCAATGGTATGTTTGGTTTGTGCCCAAGGTTGCCCCATCAAAGCATTGGGTAGCCAAAATTTTGGTTGAGGTATTGGTTGCCCATGATTTGGCTGACATTGGCAAGAAAAATGAACTTGAGTTGGCCAGAGTTCATTGGCATGCCAAAGAAATGGCAACCATCCAAACAAAGACCAATCTTTGGGTCATGACCAAAATTTTGGTTGAGGTATTGGTTGCCCATGATTTGGCCGACATTGGCAAGAAAAATGAACTAGAGTTGGCTAGAGTTCATTGGCATGCCAAAAAAATGGCAACCATCCAAACAAAGACCAATCTTTGGGTCATGACCAAAATTTTGGTAAGGTGCACTTTGGCCACAATCCAAACACACCCCAACACCCGGCTCGTCGAGGATGCACGGGGCGCCGCGACGCGTCCGCGGAGTGGTGTAGCATGGCCAACTGCATCCTCTGGACCTGAGACCATGCCGGGTCGTCTTGCTTTTTCAATGACATGCGGGGATCGCATGTGAGCAAAGGGCATCTCCAACGTTGCCACGACCGCAGCTGACTACCCTGGCACACCAAAACCCTCGTCCCTCGCGCCGTCGTGCGGTGCGTTCCCAGCCGGCGCCAGCTGCCCGCATTCATGCTGTCCATTCGTATGTCGTTGTTAAGTGGCTCGGTGCCCGAGGAACCAACTCCGGCGACTTAATGACGCACCCGGACGCTTGGCCTCACCGGAATGCGCTACTTAAAGCGGCAACGCCCAGCTAACCTCCACACCATAGCGCATCGTCCTCCTACCTGGCACCACATCCGCCATGACCACAAGTGCGAACGCTCTGCGGGATAGCTTGTCTTCAGGGATGAAGCTCGAGGTCGCCGCCCTCACTCAAGTCGCCTCTCGCGACTCAATAGCAGCGTAGCCGGACGCAGACGCGATCGCACAAGTGGTGGCCACGCTGGCGGCCGACGACAGGAGCACCGTCAGCCACGCGTCCTACTTGCCGCCGTCCAACGTCCGGCACCGCCGAGGTCGGGGACTCCTCCAAGGATGAGTAGGGCATGGGAGGCGGCAGGGCATGGTGTGCCAACTGGCCGGTCCGTATCCCGTGTTCTACTCTTCCTCGTCGGAGACCGCACCTTCACTTCACGGGTCTTGAACCCCGCCCCCGGACATAGAGATCACAGATGGAGGACGTCGGTCGCCACCGTAGAATAGGTTTAGGGTTGGGTTTCTTTTATTTTTCTGTCCTATAAAAGTTCGAAATGTAATGAAAATCTGTCGTGTTTGCATTAATCTCGGCCAGTGTATATGAACTTTCACAATAATATACATATTGTAGGAGTACTAGCAAGATGCCCGTGTGTTGCACGGAAGATCAAGATCTTGTGGGAGAAAATGATGAACGAGGGAAAGCCTTATCTGCAACTGTGGAGAGGAGTGCGGGTAAATTGTCATAGTTTCCTTCCTATCCGTTAGATATAGATCGGACGGCCTATATTGCTGGATGACAGGCACACCATCACCACCAACTCCGCTTTTTATTGAACCGAGACAAATCTAACATGCGAAGTAAAATAAACACATAGGGTCTATACATACACAAATTATCTTAGGCACTCCAATAGTACGTCCACTACACATTCACGCATTTCACATCTTTCTACATCTACGGGAACCTACGAAAGGGTTAACGTAAATTGCCTCTTTCTCTCCTCCCCTGATTTTCATGGTGGTGGGCCCCTCCCTCCCCCAATCTACAATCAATAGCTCACACGTTTATGTAACTGGGATTACGTAGGTGTAGCATTACTCGTCCTAAAAAACCCAACTAAGCCAACCTCCCAGCATATCGCGCGGGAACAGACCCGACCGTGCCGTTTTAGTCGGGATTACCGGATTACTAGTAGTAGTATCGATGGATCGCGCGAAGCAAAATTTTTTTAGGGGACGAAGCACCTAGTTTAAAAGGAAAAAAGGCGGTACACTCACAGCACTCTTGTCGCGGTCGCATTGCACCCCACACACGTTCGGTCCTGCACACGGCTCACGCAAATGGAACGCGCTCCAGCTTGCCTCTTCACTGACATGTGGGACTGCACTTGGAGAAACCGACCATGCACCAAACTCCCCCCGCCCACCGTGCAAAAATCCTCCCCCCCACACCCAAAAATTCCCCCCAAATCCGATTCAACCGCCCTTCTGCCAACTAGCCAATAATAGTACCCAAACCCCCTCCCCCTGTCCCCCTCCACTCCATTCGCTCCGCCAAAGCCGCCCTCCCCGCTGCGTCGATAAGTCGGCTCCGCGGTTCAGCGATCCTCTCGCTCGCACAGTACGCTCTCGTAGACTGCTGTCCTCTAGCCGCGTCGCCACCTCTGGCTACGTTCTTGTGGAGGCGCACGGCGGTCAGCGCCGCCACCGCTGGCGATGTTCGTGTGGAGACGCACGGCGGTCAGCATCTCCCACGGTACGCGCATTCTAGACTGAGGCCCCGTTCATGTCGGTGTAGCATTGAATGTTAGCTGCTAGACGCTGTTAATCTCACCGTTTGCCGAAGTAGTTTACTGTCAATATGCTCTTCTTAAGAAGCTTCCTTGCCCTGTTCTGCACTCAATCTGCTTAGCTGAGATGGCATGCAAGGCCGATTAGTTGCTAAAATATCCTGCCATATATTTATTGTGACGTAGATTGCCATGGTCTTGTAGCCAATCTGTTAGGTGAAATAGCTCTACACCGTTTTATACTCGATCTTTGTTGCTGCGATGGCCTTCGATAGTTTGATGGTTGTGTGCTCGGCCTCATTGACTGCTGAAACAGCCTGCCATAATTTAGCACTCAAATCTGTTTGCTGAATTAGCTTTACATATATTTCGTTACTTAGATCTGCTTGTCCAAATATCTTGCCATAGCTTTACACATCGACCTAGGTATTTTTTTCTGGACCTCATAAAAAAGCATATATGTTTTTCCTGTAATATCTAGTAGAAGAACTAATTTGTATGTCTAACAGATGGACAAGACTTGGATAACTTCTGCTCGAAGATTCTCCGCTGCATATGTCGAGGGGGTTGAAAACTTCATGAACTTTATCAGAGCTGAGTACGGTGGTCCGAAATTAGATGTGCTCTACCCGTGTAGTAGTTGTATGAATTCAGTAACAAGACCCCAGTAAAATGTGCAAAATCATCTACACTTGTATGGAATGTCGGTCACATATACTAGGTGGGTTCATCATGGGGAAGCTGTGAACGTCAATGTTATTGACTACGTGGAAGCAGCAGATCACCATCTTGATCTGCCTGATGCTCAGGTGGAAGAGGAGGAGGAGGAGGTGGTGGTGGAGCCAGTGACTTTGACCAACATTGAAACAATGCTACGAAATGCTCATGCATTCCGTGAACTTTCACCTGCAGAAGAAAAACGGTGGGCCCACATGTTGGAACAATGCAGCGTTGCTGTCACCCCAGGAAATAAGCTGTTAGTATTCTCAGCTATGGTCACCTTTCTTCAGGTGAAGACATCTGAGCGGATGACCAACAAATCATTCGATGCAATCTTGGCTGCTTTCCGCAAATCTTTCCTAGATGCGTCTGAGCTGCCACACACCTACAGTAAAATGAAGAATTTCCTTCGTGCAGTTGGAATTGGATATGATATGATCCATCTTTGTAAGAATAATTGTGTTCTGTTCCGGAAGGATTATGCCAACTTAAGTGAATGCCCGAAATGCAAATCATCAAGATGGAAAGATGGCGATGCTATGAAGAGGATTCCTCATAATGTTTTGAGACATTTTCCAATTACACCAAGATTGTAGAGGTTGTTTCATGATGCTGAAACAAGAGAGGATGTACTATGGCATTCTAGGAACCAGGAGTACAGAGATCAGAATGTAATGAGCCATCCATCTCATGGTAGTGAGTGGAAAAGCTTCAATGATAAACACAAAGAGTTTTCTGCTGACCCGAGAAACATTAGACTTGGCTTAGCTTCAGATGGATTTAACCCATTTGGCCACCAGAGCACCACATATAGCATGTGGCCAGTGCTTGTTATCCCTTACAACATGCCTCCAAATGTCTGCACCAAAGAATCAAACTACATGGAAGGGTGTTCTCACTCGAGACCTATATAGCAGCCCACCAGCTGATTTCTTTCTGCGTGCTGTTGTAATTTGGTGCATCCATGATTATCCGGCTTTGGGCACTATGTCAGGATGAACGACACATGGTTACAATGCATGTGTTCGCCGTGACAGGAATCCGCTGTCATACGCAATACTTAGCAAGATCTGCTACATTGGACACCGCTGTTTCCTTGCCAAGGACAAGCCGCATCCTAGAAAATACCGAAGACATGTGTTCAATGCAAAGCATGAAAATCGTGATGCGCCAAAGAGGCCCACCGACGATGAGTTGTAAGTGGAATTAGAGAAGGTCAGGCATATTACACCAGGAAACCATCCTGGTAATGGTAGCGGGAAAAGGAAGCGTAGCACGGTAGAAGAGAGATTATTGTTTACCCGCAGGTCCACTTTGTGGGACTTGGAATATTGGAAAGATTTGGATCTGCGGCATAATCTTGATGTGATGCACATCGAGAAAAATATATGTGACAACATTATTGGCACACTTCTTAACATTGAAGGCAAGACGAAAGATACCTTAAAATCTAGGACTGATTTGACACACCTGGGTATCAGAAAGGATTTGCAGGTGCAAGATGAAGGTAAACCACTGGATATGGCACCAGCTGTGTATGTCTTGGACAAGGTAAAAAGAAAAGAATTCTGCGAGGTCCTGTCACGTGTAAGATTCCCACATGGATTTGCTTCCAACCCTGAAAGGAGAGTCAGTGCAGATGGAAACAAGGTACAAGGGTTGAAAACTCATGACTGCCACGTCCTACTTCAAAGGGTTTTACCTGTTATCCTTAGAGGATTGGGCCGCCTTGACTTATACAGAGCAGTTGCAGAGTTGGGACAATTCTTCAGGGAACTCTACAGTAGAAATATCAGGATAGATGCTTTGGAGCGTCTTAGAGACAAGATACCAACTATCCTATGCGACCTTGAGAAGATATATCCTCCAGCCTTCTTTGATGTGATGGTGCATTTGGCTGTTCATCTACCTGATGAGGCACTACTTAGAGGTCCAGTACAGTATGGCTGGATGTACCCTATTGAAAGGCAGCTAGGCACTTTCAAGAGCTATGTTAGGAAAAGATCTAGACCCAAGGGTTCCATTGCAGAGGCCTACATTGCTACAGAAGCGTTGACATTCTACTCAAAATACATTGAAACAGCTGATCAGCTTAACAAAGAGGTGGGTGAAGACAATCCCGGGCTCAATGTTTTCGATTATTCTGTTCGAGTTACAGGGAAGAGTCGACAAGAGGACAAACCTAAAGATTTGGACAAAATGGTTTGGTATGTTTTAAATAACTGTCCTGAGATACTACCTTATATCAAGTAAGTGCGGTACTGCAGCTTATACATCGTAATCTACTAAACTTGCCGCACATTCTTATATATTTGGATGTTTGACGTGATCACTATGTTGTGCAACATCTACAAAGAGGAGTTACTGCCGCAAAATCCAAGAAACATTGACAAACTGGTTATGGCAGGATTTGCGAAATGGTTCAAGAACCATGTAAGCTTTTGGAGTGCACTGTCAGTTTTTTAATATATTGAGTACATAAGATGATCAGCTTGTCTATTTTCTAACCATAGGTTAAGAAGATGCGGGAGGATGGGCAGGCAGTTGATGATGCCCTTTACTCACTAGCAATGGGTCCTGATACTCGGGTAAGACATTATGAATCTTGCGTTGTTGGAGATGTGCGCTACAACACCCTTGCACGAGACGAAGGCAGGAAGACACAAAACAGTGCCATCATGAGCACGGATACGTATGACAAAGAGACAACTGAAATGTATGCTAACATAACAGACATTGTTCAGTTGCAGTATATCTCCAGTTTCGAGGATCATCGATGTGTGGTTCTGTTGTGCTGTCATTGGTATAACCTGTTTTCCAGGATCGCAAAACCCAGAGCTGATGATTATTTCAAATCCATCAATGTCAAGGCTGCGTACCAGACCAACGAGCCTTTTATTTTGGCAAATCAAGCAACACAGATATTTTCTTGGAAGACACATTTGAACGTAACGATGACTGGAGAGTATTGCAAAGGTTTGAGCAGAGGAATTTGTTTAATGAAGTTGCACAACAAGATGATGCTTACACTGCTCCTGATGTACAAGATAACACAGATGTTCCTAATATCTTTGAGAACCATCACGTCAATGATGCAGGCGAAAAGATTGCCTGTCGTGCTGTGGACATACTAGAGTTGATCAAGAAGAAGCCAACGTTCGAGGACGTTGAGGACGAAGAAGAAGATGACACCATGGGGAATTACGATTCAGACTGATACACATGGCGAAGATGTTGACGCTGCTGCTGCGGATGATGATTACATTGCTTTTGTCGTATTTTCCTGTCAGAAGATGTTTTTTATCTACTACGTGAAATTGTGTTTGCTATGACAGCTGAAACCTGATGAACATGTTGTTTAGTATTTTTCTGTGAGAACATCACTTGTTATGTATGCTGATTTGTGTTTGGTGATTGTATGAAAACTAAAACATGATGACATTGTTGTTTAGTTTTACTCATATTTGGCTGTGAAACTTGAATTTGATGACATAGTTTGTTGTTGGACTGCAATTTGCTCGACGTCTCCGAATGAGAACAAAGCTGACCCAACAGGGCCTCTGCTATTTATTTATTTATATGAGCAAAAGGGGATACCCCCTGATTTCCGTTAATAGAAATCATTAGATGTTCACAACACTACGCCCAGCCTGCTACACAGGTTTCATCCATTACTAGTTTCAGCAAAGTGCTCATGTCGTAGCCACTGAATACATCACGAGTGCTATATACATTGCAAATAAAGAGACAATCATCCTACAGAGCACATCGATTTTGCCCATTATCTTCACAAGCTCTTTCATCTCCTCATTGCTGTCAAGGCCGTTCAGCAGCTGTTGCTTGGCCATGATCAGAGGAACTGCATCTTTAACCTTCTGCTCTACATCTTCCTCTTCTGCCGTTCCTTCAGTTACTTATCCAACACCCCAACCTGCTGGTATTGGGATTCCTCGGCTAACCAAATAATCAGCGTAGTTGCATTCCCCCACGTCAGCAACTTCTCAGAAATACAAATCACACGAATCTTCCCTTTTCTGGACGAATCAAATTGGAAGATCATCAACCAAACTATTACAAAAATCAGCAACTGAAAGCAGTAGAACAACACTTAAACATTTATTACCCCATGATTCGGGCATTTGTAGAAGACTCGGCCAGGGTTGCGGATTGTGGTTGAGATGCAACGGATGACTCTGTGTAGTTTGCAGCAGTGACACCACACCAACAACAGCGGGTTGCGATGAGCAATCGGCTGCGGTGCGCGTGCCAGCGGGGGTGTGATGAGACCCACAGGCGATGGTACGGGTGGAGACTTGGCGCATATCT
Organism: Triticum aestivum; assembly: GCF_018294505.1. NCBI lineage: Eukaryota > Viridiplantae > Streptophyta > Magnoliopsida > Poales > Poaceae > Triticum > Triticum aestivum. The sequence continues at coordinate 189,120,253 of NC_057798.1, read as the reverse complement.
GGTTGTTGCCTGCTGAAGAGCAGGTGGACGAGCAGCCAGCGGACATGGTTGCTGCGGCGAGAGCTTTTGATGCTAGGCAGAGTAAGTAGAGAAGAGGAGAAGCGAATGTTGGATATGTCAATTTCATTACTTGCAGAGTAGCATAGCACCATATATAGTCATAGTCTAGGTTTGGATTCGAACCAGCTACAGGTGCACGTCTTTCTTTTTTCTAAAACTCGGCAACGTCTCTTTAGTGGTACACTAGCTTGTTCTGTACGCCTTCCCAAGTCTTTGATTTTCTTTCCCTTTTTTGCGAGGAAGGAAGGAGGACAAAATTGAGAATTCCTCGGACTCGAACCCAAGACCTCTCGGTTGAAAACCAAGGGTGCTAGTCACTTATGTGGCGAACGTTCCCCGTGAGGAGGACGGCAGACGAACGCATTTTCCTCGCAGTTTTCTTCCTATATATAAAAAAGTATGCTACTTGGTGTCCGCTTAGTCAACAAACGATTGTGCCAACCTTGACCGTTGGATTGACATTCAACGACTGTCGCGTTTCTTCAGTCTCTTCTTCCTTGAGCCGCCAAAGCCAAACCAGCGCCGGTGGGACCGCCTACTCCCGCCTCCAACGGCTGGCTGTGATCTTTCCCGACTCCTGTTCGTTCCCATCCGAGGCCTCACCATCGTCCTCCGCCTTGGTTCGCTCGCCGCAGCGCCGCCCTCCGGTGTTGTCAACATGGTCAACAACCAAGAGGAATAAGGAGATGACTGTACATGGTGCGGATGACAGTAGGGACCCAGCAGCGCGCGCAGTAATTTTGTTTTTTCGGGACGGAGAAGGGTATCAACTGGGTTGTGTGGGACCCGTGGCCCGTCTAGCCCAGGCTTTTATTTCATATGTTTAGCACATGACCAGCCCAGTTTGTTTTTTTCCTTTCTGAAAATGGCTAACGTAGGCCTACTTGCTTTTCTACGCCCTGCTGGGCCGGAAATCTTTCAAGACAAGGAGGGATGCATTTTGCCCAGAAAATGGGCTATAAGTAATAAGAAATGGGCTATAAGTAATAATAAATGGGCTGTAAAATGAAAAAATACAGCGAACAGGCAATTAGTTCCAACATACTGTTTTCTTTCATATTTTGATATTTTAAATTTCATTGTTTTTGTCCGGGTAAAATTTCATTGAATTTAAATTAAGGTATATTTAGATTTAAAATTAATTTGAATCTGGCTAAATTTTTTGGGCTATATGCTGTTTGGGACAGATTTGGAGGCTGACTTGTGGGTCTACTAGGTTGACGTGTACTTTGGCTTTGTCAACCTAGTCCACAAACGATTCTAGCAGCAGTGACCGTTGGATGTTAATCCAACGGCCGTGCTGCTTCTTCAATATCTGATCTTCTTGCTCCAGTCGCCCAAACCAGCTTCGGTGGGACTGCCTGCTGCCGCCTCCCGTGGGTGGCTGTGCTGCCGCACAGGCCGCACCACTGCACCCTACTTCATTGCTAGCCAGGCCATTCCTCTACTGACCCACACCTCCTGTTATTTTCCGCGACGGCAGCCGGACCAGTAAACCCTCGTACTCCCCACCACGTGGGCAACCATTGCCGAGTCTTCCCCGGCTCCATGTCATTCCCTTCCTAGGCCTCGCTGTCGTCCACCGACCACCGCCATGGTGCTCTTGGCGCGGCCTAGTCAACGTGGTCAACGAACGACATCCATCGGTTGTGGACTGTACACGCAAAATAATGATTCCTCCACCTGACAGCTGGGACCCACCGGAAGGGCCTCTGTATTTCGCGAAAAAAAACGTTCCCCCCGCTGACATGTCGGACCCACCAGCTATATCTTTGCACGCAAGGAAGTACCTCCTTATTCACAAAAAAATGAATACCCCCTTGCTAGCTGGGACCCACCATAGTGGGAGGATGACTTGTGGGCCAACTAAGTTGACGGGGATGGAGGGCTTTGTCAACTTAGTCAATATGAACGATTCTAGCTCCAGTGACCGTACGATGTCCATCCAACGGCAGTAGTGCTTCTTCAACCTCTGGTCTTCTTGCTCCAGCCGCCCAAAGCAGCGCCGGTCGTGCCGCATGCTCCTGCCTCCCGTGGCCGGCTGTGCTGCCGTGCAGGCCTCACCGCCCCCTACTATTCCCACCACTGGCCAGGCCCTGCGACGACGACAGCCTCACACCGGAGCTGAACTAGTGAACCCTCGTACTCCTCTCGGCGCGGGCTTCCACTGCCGCGTCTTTCCTGGCTCCCCGTCGTCCCCTTCCTAGGCCTCACCGTCGTCCATCGCCATGGTGCTCTCGGCGCGGCCAGGTCAACATGGTCAAGGAACGACTTCCATCGGACGTGGACTGTACGTGGAGAGGCTGACAGCTGGGTCCACGTCCACAACAAGGAAGTGCCTCCTTATTACGCGGAAAATAATGATTCCTCCACCTGACAGCTAGGACCCACTAGACGGGCCACTGTATTTCACGGAAAAAATGTTTCCCCTTGACTGCTGGGACCCACCACCTTCATCCTCGCACGCAAGGAAGTGTGTCCGGGCAAAAAAAAAGATTTGCCCCCCTGACTGCTGGGACCCACCAGCTATGCCTTCGCATGCAAGGAAGTCCTTCCGGGCAAAAAAAAAACGATTTGCCCCCCTGACTGCTGGGACCCACCGGCTACATCTTCGCACGCAAGGAAGTGCGTCCGGGCAAAAAAAATCGATTCGCCCCCCTGACTGCTGGGACCCACCAGCTACATCTTCGCACACAAGGAAGTGCCTGACAGTCGGGACCCACCTGGTCGTAGTGTACATAGCGCTGTCATTCTAGTCGCGAACGTGTACATACATATATACTGGTGGATGTAGAGGCGCGCACGTGTTGTAGTAGAGGCGCGCACATAGCATGTACACGTACGTACAGCGGCTAGGGTGCAAGAAAGAAAATACGGCCACGTATGTGTACATACGGGCGGGGTCTCGAACGCCTACTCGCGCATACGTACGGGAGGGCTCGTGTTCAAGGGGAGGCAACGGAATGTGTCGTGTTCATGGGGAGGCAACGAAATGCGTCGTGTTCATGGGGAGGCACCGGAATGCGTCGTGTTCATCGGGAGGCAACAGAACGCGTGGGAGCCAACCGGTTGGGTCGGAACGGAATGCGTGGTCGTGTTCGTCGGGAGGGCTTGGACATAACAAGCGATGGAAACGAGGCCTGGCGTATCGCAGAACAGAGGAAACTGACCTCCTACGTTCGGAACGGGGTCTTGTTGATCGGGAGGGGTGTGGCGTAGCGCAAAACGGAGGAAACGGACCTCCTACGGTCGAAACGGGGGTCCTGTTGATTGGGAGGGGTGTGGCGTACCGCAAAACGGAGGAAACGAACCTCCTACGGTCGAAACGGGGGTCCTGTTGATCGGGAGGGGTGTGGCGTACCGCTAAACGGACAAAACGGACTTGTGTTGGAGTGCTACGGTCGAAACGAGGGTCCTGTTCATTAGGAGGGGTGTGGCGTACCGCAAAACGGGACTCCACGGGATACTGTTCATCTCCACCGTCGACCTCCTCCAGCCTCCACGGGCTACCGTCGACCTCCTCCAGCCTCCACGGGCTCCTGTTCATCCAGCCTCCACCGCGCGCTACTCCACCGGCTACTGTTCAACCACCCCTCCACCGTCTACTATTCATCCAGCCTTCCACACCACGGGGTCCTGTTCAACCACCCCTGCACGGGCACCCCTCCACCGTTTACTGTTCATCCAGCCCTCCACCACACCACGGGGTCATGTTCATCCAGAGGCAACGCCACCGCTCACTGTTCATCCAAACCCCCAGCAAAGCTCACTATTCATCCCAGAGGCAGCATCGATCGGCTTCAGTTAGCAGAAGTAGCGAAGGAATCGCTCGATCGGGTTCAGTTAACAGCCATCGATCAATCGCTCGGGTTCAGTAACGCGTAGCCTGCAGTGCAATCGCTCTGGTTCAGTTAGAGCCCAACGCCTCGCTCAGGTTCAGTTAGAGCCAACGCCTCGCACACACGCGCATACGTGTACGAGAGAAACACACATCGCTCGGCCCCCGACCTCCCACCGTAACCGGGAACTCCCCGAAATTTTCCTCCCCCTCGCTTCTACCACGTTTTTTTCCGTCATGGACGGCCCAAAGAATGTCATGCAGCTGCGTCTTCGGCCCGCCCAGGATGAAAAGCCCATTTTCTGTCATGATTTTTTGTCATAGAAGTAGGAGCCCACCACATCTATGATGATACCGGGTTTTGTCACAATTATCGTCATAGAAGTGTCATATGTATGACAGAAAAAAAATTTGTTCAACCCAAAATGTCATGGATGTGTCTTTTTTTGTAGTGAGTGTGCTCAGCGAGTTCCCTCGGTACACCTGGCATGTTAGAGGGCTTCCATGCAAAGATGTCCCGGTTCTCACAGATGAACTTGATGAGCATGCTTTCCTGTGTCGGATCCATATTCGCACTAATAATGTACTGCTTGGATGAGTCGCCAGGGATGAAGTCAACCTGTTTAGTGTCATCTGTCAACTTAAACTTCAACAAAGGGTCCTGCTCTGTGGTTGGCTTCTTCAAGGGGGTCATATCTACCGGGTCAACATTATCTTTATAGAACTTCAGCACCTCCGTTGCACAAGCCGACTCAGCATAGGCAGCGTCGTCCTCTTCACACTCCAATGCTATCTTTCTGTTTCCATGTACCGTGATGGTACTCTTATGACCCGGCATCTTAAGCTGTAGATAAACATAAAAAGGTCGTGCCATAAATTTGGCATAAGTCGGCCGTCCAAACAAGGCGTGATAAGGGCTCTTGATTTTGACCACTTTAAAAGTAAAATTTTCAGCACTATAGTCATACTCATCACTAAAAACTACCTCTAAGGCTATCTTACCAACTGGATATGCCGACTTACCAGGCACCACCCCATGAAATGCTGTAGAGGACGGCTTAAGATCTTTGTCAGCCAAATTCATACGGCGAAAAGTATCATAGTAAAGGATATTGATACTACTGCCCCCATCCATTAGCATTAGTGAACTTGTATTCTCCGACCTGATGTGCCACCACCAATGCTAGTTGACCCGGATTATCAACCCGGGGCGGATGATCCTCACGGCTCCATACAATTGGTTGTTCTAACCATCGTAAGTATCAAGGCCTCACCGACTCAATTGGGCTCACCGCTCGCTTATGAACCTTCTGGTCTCATTTACACAGATTTTTGGTATACACATGATAGTTCCCACTATTCAGCTGCTTCGGATTGATAACCAAACTGCTGCTGTTGATTTCTCTGATTAGGTTGTTGATTGAAACCACCTTGATTACCTTGGCCCTGAAATCTAGAGTTTGAGCCACCACCTCCAAAGCCGGGTCCGTGAGAGCCGGATCCTGACCCGCCGTGCGGGCCCTGGTTACCTTGATAAAAACCAGAATTTCTATACTCCCTCCTGATGAAGCAATCTTTCCAGAGATGAGGGGCCGACTTATGTTGAGTACCATGCTTTGGTCAAGGCTGATTCATTATCGCCTCAAGGTTAATTTTTGGCCCACCAAACCGGGGCACTGATGACTTCCCCTTACGATGCTGATTATTATTCTGTGTGTTGGTATTAGCCACAAAGTCTGAACCGCCATCAGTTTGCTTGCGCTTACCATTATTACCTTGACCCACCGCATTGTGTTGCTATCCCTTCGCATTTCCGTTCTTCTTTCCCTTGCCAACCTTCTCTTCATCAGACTCAGGGTCCTTAGTGTTATCAGAGTCGGCGTATTTGACAAGAGCCGCCATAAGCTCCCCCATATCATTGCACTGGCGCTTAAGCCGCCCCAGCTTCTGTTTGAGGGGAAGGAACTGGCAATTTTATATTTAGTCATATTTTAGGTTAGTAGATTTTAGGTTAGTCATATTTTAGGTTATTAGTACATTTTGTGAGATGAAAAAAATAAGAAAAGAAGAAAAAGTAGAAGTGGAGAGGAAAAGGGAAAATAAGGAAAAGGAAGAAGGAAAAGAAGAGAAGAGGAAGAAGGAAAAGAAGGAAGAAGAAGAAAAAGAAGGAGAGGAAAAAGGAAAATAAAGAAGAAGAAGAAGAAGAAGAAGAAGAAGAAGAAGAAGAAGAAGAAGAAGAGGAGGAGGAGGAGGAGGAGGAGGAGAATAGGAGAAGAAGAAGAAGAAGAAGAAGAAGAAGAAAGAAAGAAGATGAAAAAAAGATGTAGAAGTAGAAGATGAAAAAAAGAAGTAGGAAAAGTAGAAAAAGAGGGTCGCCAAGGGAAAAGAGGGTCGCTGGGGGTCGAGGGGTCGAGGATCAAGGGGAAAAGGAGTCGAGGGTATAGGGGTCGAGGATCGAGGTGTCGAGGGGTCAAGGATCGAGGGGAAAAGGAGTCGAGGGTCTAGGGGCCGAGGATCGAGGTGTCGAGGGGTCGAGGGTCGAGTTGAAAAGGGGTCGAGGGGTCGAGGATCGAGGGAAAAAGGAGGCGAGGGTCTAGGGGTCGAGGATCGAGGTGCCAAGGGGTCGAGGGTCGAGGGTGGCCGAGGGGTCGAGGATTTGCCATCCCGACCCCGACCCCCTGACCCCGACACCCCGACCCCGTCACGACAGCCCGACACGGCGACCCCGACACATCACCTCGACCCCGACACAGCACCCCGACACGACACCCCCGACCCCTACACAACACCCCAACACGACACCCCCGACACTCCGACCCCCGACACGACACCCCGAGACCCAGACATGGCACTCCTGACCCCGACACAGCACCCCGACCCCGACACGACACCCCCAACACCCCGACACGGCACCCGACCCCGACACAGCACCCCGACCCTGACACGACACCCCAATCCCCGACACCTCCCGAAAAAGGTGCTCTTCGGCCTTCCAGAGGCCAACGGGGTCATATATTTGTGAATTATGAGTTAGGTCAGGTATTCAATTATTATTATGTACATATATATATATATTATTGATTATTTCATGTTATTAGGTATTCAATTTTTTATTATGTTCATGATGATGATACAAACTTAATTTTTTATTATGTTTATGTTGTACTAATTTGGTTTACTCTTTGTCATTGCAGGTGTGGACAGATGGTGGGCGCGGGTCGAGAGCACTCCGAGCCTCCTTCCTCGACGCGTGCTGGGAGGGGTGCTATTATTCGACCCCGGCACCTTCGGAGAGTGCTGGTAGACAGTATGCAGACACCGGTGGGTGCTTCTTCTTCGGTCGGGAGAGGTCAGGGGAAGACGAAGAGGGGTGCTAGAGGTGGACTTGGCAGTGGGAGAGGTAGGAAGGCTGCTGCGCCTTCCTCGCCACCACCCCAGCTGATTCTCCGGACCACCGGAGTGCTCCGTCTCAGGTGGACCCATCTGACTTGGACCCGTCTTGGACTCTGGTCCACGAGCCTCAGGCCAACGATCCTTGGGTCGCCGAGCCTTCATTCGACGAGACTCGGGTCCCAGAGTCTTCGTCCCAGGAGACTCGGGTACCAGAGTCTTCGTCCCACATGACTCCGGAGGCTAGTGGCCATGCTGATGGTGGCGAGGACACCTTTTCTGACGATAGCTATAGCAAAGGCGAGCTAGTTGAGGGGGGCAAGAAGGTCTACCAGCATGGTGGTACAATGCTCCCGCCCGTGCCGCCGACCCGCGATCAGAGGTGGTTGATTGAGCCTAACAGGGAGAAGTAAGTGCATTTACTCTTTTTTAACCTTTTGCTTTCATGTTTCTGCAACTTAATAACTAATGTGTTGGCCTTGTCATACTGCAAGGGTTGGAAACACACCCCTGGTGTCCGCAGGCCCAACCAGGTCCTTGGTGTTCTTTGCCGGCACCACTTCCCGGGGTGGATCACATTGCCCGGTGGGGGTTTTGTTCCACAACTAGCACTAAGCTGGGAGTTGTACGTGGCTGCCCCGGCCTCGCCGGAGGAGAGGGTTGACGATGTCTTGTGCAAGACGGTGGCCGACATTGTGATCCAGCGATTTTGGGTAATTTGTCATTTACAGAATTAAAAATCAACAATACCTAGTGATTGTACTAATCAGTGTTGTCTTGTTTGATTGCAGACCTTCTACATGTGTCTTGAGGAACACGAGGCGGACGCGGCTATGGTTCTCGAAGCTGAGTGCAAGCGCCTACTTCAGAACTTACGGTACGAGGCTCAGGTGCAGGCTGTTCGAGACTACTATGCCTCGACTAACATTAGGAGGGCCAAGAAGAAGTGTTGCACCAAGTATCTGAGTAAGGAGAACTACATGAAGGTAATTACCTATTCTTAAGGCCTTGTACATAGTTTCCTTGATTTGATTCATAGGTGTAGCGCTGAAATTTCTCTTCGTCCAACTTAGGTGCCCCCGAGATGGTGTGCGGATAGGATGGACTGTTGGGATGCGTTGGTGGATGAGTGGTGCTCTCCCCAATGGCTAGCCGTCCACAACAAGGCCAACGATAAGCATGCCCAAATGCAAGGTGTGCCACACCATCAAGGGAGCTCCAACATGTTTGAGTACGGGGATCACTGGGTATGTGGTTTGCTTCACGATTCATGCAATTTCATTCTTCATGCTAGCTTGAGCCCTTAACTAATATTTTGTTCCTCTCTTTTAGGCGCGACACGACAAGAAGGACACGCCACCGCTGTATGACCTCTATGACATGGCCCATATTGCCCCGTACAAGAAGGCCAAGGCATTTTCTGAGGATGACCTCGATCATCCAGAGAGCTTCACCAACAGCTCCTCCCACAACAAGCTTGTGAGGTACAGAGCTAAGTAGGTCATTTCTTAAGCTAAGTATGCACCTCGATCATCCAGAGAGCTTCCCCAACATCTCCTCCCACAGCAAGCTTGTGAGCTTCACCAACATCTCCTCCCACTTCAACCCGAGCCAGAGTCCTTTTGATCCAGAGATCGTGATGCTATTTGGTGGCGGGAGGTACCATGGATCGGTAGCCATTGGGGATGGACTCATACATTGACCTAGAACTCTCCCGGAGATCAAGAAGCGCCAGACGAGCTCTGATCCTGAGATAAGGCCTCATCCACGGCCAATGGAGCTCGCCATGGAGGCTAGGGCCCAGAAGCTTCTGGCGGAGGCAAACAGGCAGGCGGCATAGAGGGAGAGGGAGTTGGAGGAGAGGCCGGCTAGTCTGTGGGAGGCGGAGAGGAACCAGAAGGACGCGTCTCACCGGGCCCTATACGAGCTCCTCATGGTAAGTTTCTCCTGCATATTAGCCAAATCATGCAAGTAATGTCTCTTTCATTACTAACTAATATGACTGACACGTGGAAACAAAATGTGCAGTCCGTGTGTGGTAAAAATGGTCAGACCCCTCCGTCGACGCCCAAATTGGTATAGTAGACACGGTGAGTTTCATTTGAATGGTCATTAGTTACTAGTATTCACATTTTAGTTGCATCATGCTAACGAGACATTGCAAATGATCTTTGATGCAGAATGCCTCCAGACAAGCATCGACCGATCATTCTCCGTCTCGCACTGGCGCAACCCTGACCGATCCTTCAACGTCTGGCACTGGCGCCAACCCGATCGGTCCTTCACCTCTGTGATGATGGTAAGTTTTCCCAAGTGTTTTGCTTAACAAATGCATACTTAGCTTAAGAAATGACCTACTTAGCTCCAAAATGACCTATACTTAGCTTATTTTCCTCAAAAATGACATAATAACCTTACTTAGCTCCAAAATGACATATTTTACCTAGGATAGCTATAAAATGACCTATACTTAGCATTTTTTCCTCCAAAATGACTTGATATGCGTAGTTAGCCAAAAAATGGCATAACTACCTAGTATAACTCAATAATGATCTATACTTAGCTTAGCTAGTTCATTTATGAAATTAGCTCACTTAGGTAAAAAAATGGCATAATAACCTTGGTTTAGCTCCAAAATGACCTATAGTTAGCTTATTTTCCTCGAAAATGACATAATAACCTTACTTAGCTCCAAACTGACATACTTTACCTAGGATAGCTAAAAAATGACCTATACTTAGCATTTTTTCCTCCAAAATGACAAAATAACATTGCCTACCTCCAAAATGACCGATCTTAACTATGATAGCTCTAAAATTACCTACACTTGCCATTTTGTCCTCCAAAATGAATAAATAATCTTAGTTAGCTCAAAAATGGCATAACTACCTAGGTTAGCTAAAAAATGACCTATACTTAGCTTCTTTAGTTCATTTATGACATACTTAGCATACTTAGATAAAAAATGGCATGATAACCTTGGTTTAGGTCCAAAATGACATAGACTTGGCTTACTTTCCTCCAAAATGACAAAATAACCTTACCTACCTCCAAAATGACCGATTTTTACTAGGATGCTCTAAAATGACCTACACTTGCCATTTTGTCCTCCAAAATGAATAAATGTGCTTAGTTAGCTAAATATGGCATAACTACCTAGGTTAGCTAAAAAATGACATATACTTAGCTTCTTCGATTCATTCATGACATATTTAGCATACTTAGGTAAAAAAGTGGCATGATAACCTTGGTTTAGCCCCAAAATGACATAGACTTAGCTTATTTTCCTCCAAAATGACAAAATAACCTTACTAAGCTCCAAAATGACCTATTTTCCTAGATTAGCTCTAAAATGACCTACACTTAGCATTTTTACCTAGCTTAGCTAAAAATGGCATTTTTACCTACCTTAGTTAGAAGGAGAAGATAAATAAGAGGAGAGGAGAAAAAGAAATAGAAGAAAAATTCTTCTTCTTCTTCTTCTTCTTCTTCTTCTTTGTTTTCTTCTTCTTCTAGCTAGTCTTCTTCTTCTTCTTCTTCTAACTTTCTTCTTTCCCAATTTACAGATTTGCTTTAGATGAGGAAGCTTGCGTTCATGGAGTCTACTCTTCTCCTTGTGCTTCCTTTTTGTTTTGATTTTGTACGATGAACTTTGTTGTTGGATATGTGTTGGAAACTTGTTATTGTTGGAAACTTGTTGTTGCATATGTTGTTGGAAACTTGTTTTTGGATATGTTGTTGGAAACTTGTTGTTGGATATGTGTTGGTATGCTTGTGTATATATATCTTCAAATGTGTGTGTGTATATATATATCTATGAAATTCTGTGAAATTGAATGAATTTAAGAAAAAATAGAAAAAACAGGGGCTATACAAGCTCTTTGCGATCTGCTGGCAGACGACAAAGAGCTTTGCCATCAGCTAACAAACGGCTAAGCTGCCGTGTGGCAGCTACCTGCGCAACCTGGGGGGGGGGCACTGGGCTGGCCTATATGGTTGCTTTGGTGTCTGCTAGCAGACGGCAAAGACCTTTGCATCTTTGCCATCTACCAGCAGACGGCAAAGCATGTCATTAACCCCTTAATGGACCTAAGCTGCCACGTGTGCCGTCCAGGCCCTTTGCCATCTGCTGGCATACGGTAAAGGCCTTTGCATGTTTGCCGTCTGCCAGCAGATGACAAAGAGCCTTTTTTTGTAGTTTGTTCAGCTGGATGTGTTATCGTCTGCTGGCTGACGGCAAAGGCCTATGCCGTTCGCCAGGCATGCCTTTGCCGTCAGCCATGGTAGACGGCAAAATTCCTGATTCCTGTAGTGTTTGATGGGTAAGTCAATTAAGCTTTGAGAGCGTATGAAATCATTAAACGTATTCATGTCAGTCATGCCTGGTTTGTTACAGTTCTCTGGTACACGAATGAAATTGGAATCGCCCACGAAAAGCCAATCTTCATTAGAAGGAATGTCAAGAGCACATAACCATTGAATAAAGTGGTCTCTCTGTTCTCCTTGGCACGGCCCATATAAATTAACCAATGTCCAATTTTGTGCCGATTGAGTGGATCGAAAACGTGTGACAAGCGCATAATATTTGGAGAACAGAACATCGGTGGAGAAAATAGAGCAATTCGAAATTGTAGCAATGCCACCAGAAGCTCCACCAGAGGGCACAAAAGCAAACTGATCAAATCGACGAGGACAACAAGATTTAATAAATGTCAAATCAAAAGATGTTTTCCTGGTTTCCTACAGATATACGACTGCACAACCACCTGAGGTAATAGCATTCGAGAGTGCTAGTTGTTTGTCCCCTGAGTTTAAACCACGTATGTTCCAACGTAAGACATTCCAGTTCACCAAAAAAGACATTCATAAAGTAAATATAGTGAAATGAACCAAGGGCCAAGGTAGAGGCTGATGGTTCCTCCTCCTGTGGAGCTAGCAGAGTTTCTTCAGAGAGTTCCTCTACTCGGATAGCACATAGAATAGTGCCTATCTGCTGGATCACCTGGACCGGCATCGGCGGTGGGATTTGCTCTTCTGTCGCCTCCCTGATTCTGATTACTGTCGGCACAATTCTGGGCTTGACCTTAGAGACTTTCATCTTGCTGTCAAACACCTGATGAACCTTGAATCCATCATATTTGTTGGAGCGATCACTTCTATGTAGATCAATAGAGCATTCAGGCACAGCTGCCTTCCCCTTGCGTGCTAGAGATGAGGAAGTACCTATGTCAGAGTTTGTTGGGGCAGGAAAAGTAGTCTGATCAAGAGAGCTGTGAATGAGAGAACCTTGACCACAATGTATCTCCTAAAGTGCACTATTGTTAGGCAGAGCAGAAGTATTTTCAGAACCCTGGGCAAGAACAACCTCAATTGCAATATGAGCTATCTCAAAATTAGGCCGCCCAAGCTCCCAATTGGAGGCCTCCTTGAACTCTTCAACGCTAACAGAAGAAGACCTAGACTGAGTTATGTCCTTTTAAGTTAAATTTTCGCCCATGGTAACTTGAATTTGTGGATCCGCCACTGCACACACAAATCATACACGCATGCCAGTACGAGTTAAATGAAATGCAGGGACTTACGCTAGCTCGTTGTACATGCTCACTACAGCTCTGCTTGCACTTGGGATGTTCCATGTACAAGTCCATGTTACCACTTGCTTGGATGTGCATGCCTTGTGCTCCTTGCATCCTCCTCTGAATTTTTGACACGGTGAATGGTTGATCAAATGAGAGGAATCGACCTTGCTGTTGTACCGGAGGACAGGTACTTACAAGGTTATAGCAGCGTGCAGGATGTGTACCAGATCTCATAGCGTGATGACCCACAAGTGTAGGGGATCTATCGTAGTCCTTTTGATAAGTAAGAGTGCAGAACCCAACGAGGAGCAGAAGGAAATGACAAGCGGTTTTCAGTAAGGTATTCTCTGCAAGCACTGAAATTATCGGTACCAGAAAGTTTTGTGATAAGGTAATTCGTAACGGGTAACAAGTAATGAAAGTAAATAAGGTGCAGCAAGGTGGACCAATCCTTTTTGTAGCAAAGGACAAGCCTGGACAAATTCTTATATGAACGAAAACGCTCCCGAGGACACATGGGAATTATCGTCAAGCTAGTTTTCATCACGCTCATATGATTCATGTTCGTTACTTTGATAATTTGATATGTGGGTGGACCGGTGCTTGGGTACTGCCCTTTCTTGGACAAGCATCCCACTTATGATTAACCCCTATTGCAAGCATCCGCAACTACAAAAGAAGTATTAAGGTAAACCTTACCATAGCATGAAACATATGGATCCAAATCAGCCCCTTACGAAGCAACGCATAAACTAGGGTTTAAGCTTCTGTCACTCTAGCAACCCATCATCTACTTATTACTTCCTAATGCCTTCCTCTAGGCCCAAACAATGGTGAAGTGTCATGTAGTCGACGTTCACATAACACCACTAGAGGCAAGACAACATACATCTCATCAAAATATCAAACGAGTACCAAATTCACATGACTACTTACAACAAGACTTCTCCCATGTCCTTAGGAACAAACGTAACTACTCACAAATCATATTCATGTTCATAATCAGAGGGGTATTAATATGCATAAAGGATCTTAACATATGTTCTTCCACCATATAAACCAACTAGCATCAACTACAAGGAGTAATCAACACTACAAGCAACCCACAGGTACCAATATGAGGTTTTGGGACAGAGATTGGATAGAAGAGATGAACTAGGGTTTGAGAGGAGATGGTGCTGGTGAAGATGTTGATGGAGATTGATCCCCTCCCAGTGAGAGGATCGATGGTGATGACGATGGTGATGATTTCCCTCTCCTGGAGGGATGTTTCCCTGAGAGAACAGCTCCACCGGAGCCCTAGATTGGTTCCGCCAAGGTTCCGCCTCGTGGCGGCGGTGTTTCGTCCCGAAAGCTTGTTTACGATTTTTTTCCAGGGTAAAAGACTTCATATAGCAGAAGATGGCCACCGGAGGACTGCCAGGGGGCCCACGAGGCAGGGGGCACGCCCAGGGGGGTAGGGCGCGCCCCCACCCTCGTGGACGGTGGGTCGCCCACCTCTGGTACTTTCTTCGCTCAGTATTTTTTATTAATTCCAAAAATAGCTTCTGTGGAGTTTCAGGACTTTTGGAGTTGTGCATAATAGGTCTTTAATATTTGCTCCTTTTCCAGCCCAGAACTCCAGCTGCCGGCACTCTCCCTCTTCATCTAAACCTTGTAAAATAAGGGAGAATAGGCATAAGTATTGTGATATAACGTGTAATAACAGCCCATAATGCAATAAATATCAATATAAAAGCATGATGCAAAATGGACGTATCAACTCCCCCAAGCTTAGACCTCGTTTGTCCTCAAGTGGAAGCCGATAACGAGAAATATGTCCACATGTTTAGAGATAGAGGTGTCGATAAAATAAAATACGGACATGACGACATCATGATCATTCTTATAACAGCAACAGACACATACACACACACACACACACACATATATATATATATATATATATTGTCATATGATTTCTTATGCTCAAGTAATAATCTATCCACAATGTCAAGTATGAATTAGAGATTTCATTGAGAACCAACAAACTATGATATCAGTCACTGAAGCAATTGCAATTTATCATAACATCGGAAAGCGTCAATATAAGAGCTTTTTATCAAGTCCACATAGTCAACTATCATTTAGTCTTTCATAAGTGCTGACACTCATGCAATACTTATGGGTGTGGAGTTTTAATCGGACACAGAGAAAGATAGGGGCTTATAATGTTGCCTCCCAACCTTTTACCTCAAGGGTAATGTCAACAATAATAGTTCATGCTAACTTACATCCAATTGAATATATATATTAGGATCTTTCCAGCACAAGGTGCTTGCCAAAGGATAAAATGTAAAAAGGAAAGGTGAAGGTCACCATGACTCTTGCATAAAGTATAAGACAAGAACAAAAGATAGGCCCTTCGCAGAGGGAAGCAGAGGTTGTCATGTGCTTTTATGGTTGGATGCACGAAATCTTAATGCAAAAGAACGTCACTTTATATTGCCACTTATGATATGGACCTTTATTATGCAGTCCGTCGCTTTTATTGCTTCCATATCAAAAGATCGTATAAAGCTTATTTTCTCCACACTAATAAGTCATACATATTTAGAGAGCAATTTTTATTGCATACAACAATGACAACATACTTGAAGGATCTTACTCAATCCATAGGTAGATATGGTGGACTCTCATGGCAAAACTGGGTTTAAGGATATTTGGAAGCACAAGTCGTATTTCTACTTAGTGCAAAGAATTTGGCTAGCATGAGGGGGAAAGGCAAGCTCAACATGTTGGATGATCCATGACAATATACTTTATTTCGGATATAAACATACCCCATTACGCTGTCTTCCTTGTCCAACATCAACTCTTTAGCATGTCATATTTTAATGAGTGCTCACAATCATGAAAGATGTCCAAGATAGTATATTTATATGTGAAAACCTCTCTTTCTTTATTACTTCCTATTAATTGCAACGATGACCAAAACTATGTTTGCCAACTCTCAACAACTTTTATTCATCATACTCTTTATATGTGAAGTCATTACTCTCCATAAGATCAATATGATCTTTTTATTTCTTTTTATTCTTTCTTTTTCTTTTATTCCCTCAAGATCAAAGTGAGATGATCAAGCCCTTGACTCAACACTAATCTTTATTATATATAGCTCATGGACTCGATTACATAGAGGAATCATAAAAGAAAAACTCAAAACTAAATCATACCAAAACTTTATTCTACTAGATGAAGATATTACTAAAAGGATCGAACTAAGAAAAACGGTAAAGATAGGAGTGTGATGGTGATATGATACTGGGGCACCTCCCCCAAGCTTGTCAGTTACCAAGGGGAGTGCCCATACTCATGTGATTATGTCTCCTTTTTCGGAGGTGATGAAGGTGGTGGTAATGATGGATAGTCGCACATCGAGCGTAGGAGCTCCTCCAGTTTGCGGATAATGCTCTTGAGTGCGGCGATATGCTCCTTCAACAAAATATTTTCACGTGTGAGATACTTGTTTTGTATGCGAGCTAACTCCATCATCTTGAAAGCTTCAATCTCAGTTGGGGTAAAGAGGTTGTGCTGAGGTTGAAGGATGTCTTCTTCTTCTGCCGCCGGAGCTTGATCCTCCATGACCTTCTTGATCCCTCATCCTTATTTATCTCCCCGGGTTCTTCTCTCTTCAGCTCCATATTCATTAGCCAAGCATCGTTGCCTTCATTGTTGGAGGAGGGTGACGACATGATGCCTGACCTTGACAAATCTGACAAAAAACAGCTCGAAACAAAGACAGAGGATATTTGCGTGATACGTTGGTCAAAACCTTCGGAAGATTATATAATGAATTTTTACCGACCAAAAGAAGTATCGTGCAAGAAAATGGAGTCTGGAGGGCACACGAGGTGCCCAGAAGACAGGGGGCGCACCCAGGGGGGTAGGGCGTGCCCTCCAACCTCGTGGATGCCTCGTGTCCTTCCCGGACTACTTCTTATTTTCCTATTTTCTTTAATATTCCAAAACGGAGAAAAATTGCCATTAAAATTGTTTTGGAGTCGGTTTACTTACCGTACCACATACCTATTCCTTTTCGGAGTCTGAAATGTTCTGGAAAGTGTCCCTTATGTATTCCTCCGGGGTCACGGTTTCAATAACATTAGTTTCAACATTTCTTGGATTACCTGAGATATAATGTTTGATCCTTTGACCGTTCCCCACCTTCGGATTTGTGCCTTCGAAGTTGTTGATTTTTATGGCACCGGAATGATAGACCTCCTCGATAATGTAAGGACCTTCCCATTTAGAGAGGAGCTTTCCTGCAAAAAATCTTAAACGAGAGTTGAAAAGCAACACATAATCACCTATATTAGCCATTCATCAAGTGAGCTAATGTCAAATAACCTCTTCTCACCGGCAAGTTTAAAATCATAATTGAGCTCTTTAATGGCCCAATATGCCTTATGTTCTAGTTCAAGAGGTAAGTGACATGCGTTTCCATAAACCGTTTTATATGGAGCCATACCCATAGGATTTTTATATGCAGTTCTATAAGCCCATAATGCATCTTTCTAGATCTATTAACAGTCTTTTGCAAAATTAATTTGAGTTCTCTATTAGTCAGTTCTACTTGGCCACTAGACTGTGGGTGATATGGAGATGCAATTCTATGATTAACATCATACTTAGAAAGCATTTTACGAAAAGCACCATGAATAAAATGTGAACCACCATCAGTCATTAAATATCTAGGGACTCCAAACCTCGGAAAAAAACTTCTTTAAGCATCTTAATAGAGGTCTTATAATCAGCACTACTAGTTGGAATAGCTTCTACCCACTTAGTAATGTAATCAACAGCAACTAAAATATGTGTATACCCATTAGAGGAAGGAAACGGTCCCATATAATCAAAGCCCCAAATATCAAATGGTTCAATAACAAGAGAATAATTCATAGGCATTTCTTGACGTCCACTAATATTACTAATTCTTTGACATTCATCACAAGACAAGAAAAACTTACGGGCATCCTTGAAGAGAGTAGGCCAATAAAAACCGGATTGCAATACCTTATGTGCAGTTCTATCTCCAGCGTGGTGTCCTCCATAAGCCTCAGAGTGACACTTTCGTCGGATATGTTCCTGTTCATGCTCAGGTACACAACGTCTAATAACACCATCTACTCCCTCTTTATAAAGGTGTGGGTCATCCCAGAAGTAATGTCTTAAATCATAGAAAAACTTTTTCTTTTGCTGGTATGTGAAACTAGGTGGTATAAATTTAGCAACAATGTAATTAGCATAATCGGCATACCATGGAGCAGTACGAGAAGCATTTAAGACTGCTAATTGTTCATCAGGGAAGCTATCATCCATAGGCAGTGGGTCATCAAGAATATTCTCTAGCCTAGACAAGTTGTCTGCAATGGGGTTCTCAGCTCCCTTTCTATCAATAATATGTAAATCAAATTCTTGTAGCAAGAGAACCCATCTAATGAGTCTAGGTTTTGCATCTTTATTTTCCATAAGACATTTAATAGCGGCATGATGAGTGTGAACAAACTTTAGAATCAACAATATAAGGTCTGAACTTATCACAGGCAAATACAACCGCTAAAAATTGTTTTTCAGTAGTAGCATAATTTCTCCGGGAACTGTCTAGAGTTTTACTAGCATATTGAATAACATTTAGTTTCTTATCAACTCTTTGTCCTAGAACAACACCTACAACATAATCACTAGCATCACACATAATTTCAAAGGGTAAATTCCAATCAGGTGGCTGAACAATAGGTGCAGAAATCAAAGCTTTCTTAAGTATTTCGAATGCTTCTACACAATCATCATCGAAGACAAAAGGAATATCTGTTTGTAAGAGATTATTCAGAGGCCTGGAGATTTTAGAGAAGTCCTTAATGAACCTCCTATAAAAACCGGCACGACCAAGGAAACTTCTTATACCTTTAATGTCTTTAGGACACGACATCTTTTCAATAGCATCAACTTTAGCTTTATCAACTTCAATACTTCTTTCAAAAAATTTATGCCCCAAGACAATGTCTTCATTAACCATAAAGTGGCACTTCTCCTAATTCAAGACAAGACTAGTTTCTTCACATCTCTGCAAAACTCGATCAAGGTTTCTCAAGTAATCATCAAAAGAAGATCCATAAACGGAGAAATCATCCATGAAAACCACAACAATCTTTTCACAAAAATCAGAGAATATAGCCATCATGCATCTTTGAAAGGTAGCAGGTGCATTACATAAACCAAAAGGCATACGTCTATAAGCAAAAGTACCGAAAGGGCAAGTAAAAGTGGTCTTTTCTTGATCCTCTTTTGACACAAGTATTTGAGAGAAACCAGAGTAACCATCTAGAAAGCAAAAATGTGTATGTTTGGATAATCTTTCTAGCATTTGATCAATAAAAGGCAAAGGGTAATGATCCTTTTTAGTAGCTTTATTTAATTTGCGGAAATCAATTACCATTCTATAACCTGTAACAATTCTTTGCTGGATCAATCCATCTTTATCATTAGGAACGATAGTAATACCTCCTTTCTTAGGGACACAATGGACAGGACTTACCCACTGACTATCAGCAATGGGATAAATTATACCTGCCTCCAGGAGCTTTAGTATTTCTTTTCTTACCACTTCTTTCATTTTAGGATTTAATTGTCGTTGGTGATCAATAATTGGTTTGGCGTCTTTCTCCAATTTTATTTTGTGTTGGCATAGAGTGGGACTAATTCCCTTAAGATCATCAAGAGTATATCCAATAGCAGCACGTTGCTTCTTTAGAGTTTTCCATAATTTTTCCTCTTCCTGCTCTGAAAGGTTAGCACTAATAATAACAGGATATATCTTCTTTTCATCAAGATAAGAATATTTAAGAGTATCTGGTAGTGGTTTAAGCTCAAACACGGGATCAACCTTGGGTGGAGGAGGATCCCCTAGGATTTCAACAGGCAAGTTGTGTTTCAGAATAGGACCCTGTTGAAGGAATACTTCATCTATCTCCCTTCTTTCATTCATAAACATATCATTTTCATGGTCTAGCAAATATTGTTCTAAAGGATCATTAGGAGGCACGGCAATAGAAGCAAGACCAATAATTTCATCCTTACTAGGCAATTCTTTATCATGGGGTTGTCTATGAAATTTAGCAAAATTAAACTCATGAGACATATCCCCTAACCCAATTGTAACAATATCCTTTTCGCAATCTATCTTAGCATTAACAGTATTCAAGAAGGGTCTACCAAATATGATGGGACAAAAGCTATCTTGTGGGGAACCAAGAACAAGAAAATCAGCAGGATATTTAACTTTCCCACACAAGACTTCGACATCTCTAACAATCCCAACTGGTGAAATATTATCTCTATTGGCAAGTTTAGTTGTAAGACCAATTTCTTCTATCTCAGCAGGTGCAATATCATGCATAATTTCTTTGTATATGGAATGAGGTATTGCACTTGCACTAGCATCCATATCACATAAGCCATGATAACAATGATCTCCTATTTTAACAGAAATAACATGCATGCCTACAACAAGTCTATGTTTATTCTTAGTATCTGGTCTAGCAATTCTAGCAGCTTCATCACAGAAGTAAATAACATGCCCATCAACATTATCAGCCAAGAGATCTATAACCATAGCAATACTAGGTTCAACTTTAATTTGCTTAGGGGGCGTAGGTGTTCTAGTATTACTCTTACGAACCACAGTTGAAGCTTTAGCACTCCTTATCCTAACAAGGGAAGGTGGTTTCTCAATATAAGTAGTAGGAACAATAGGATCATTATAAGTGATAGTCTTTTCTTCAACTTTAATAGGTGCAACTACTTTTACTTCAACGGGAGGATTATATTTAAACCACTTCTCATTAGGGAGGTCAACATGAGTAGCAAATGATTCGCAGAAAGAAGCTACTATCTCAGTGTCAAGTCCATATTTAGTGCTAAATCCACGAAGAGCATCGGTATCCATAAAAGATTTAACACAATCAAACTTAGGTGTTATACCTGACTCCTTACTTTCGTCGAGATCCCAATCTTCAGAGTTGCATTTAATTCTTTCCAATAAATCCCATCTGAATTCAATAGTCTTCAACATAAAAGAACCAGTACAAGAAGTATCGAGCATGGAGCGATTGTTGAGAGAAAGCCGAGCATAAAAATTTCGAATAATCATTTCTCTTGAGAGCTCATGATTGGGGCATGAATATAACATTGACTTAAGCCTCCCCCAAGCTTGAGCGATGCTTTCTCCTTAGCAAGGCCAAAAATTATATATATAATTACGATCACGATGAACAAGATGCATAGGATAAAACTTCTAATGAAATTCCAATTTCAACCGATTGTAGTTCCATGATCCCATATCATCACATAGCCTAAACCATGTCAATGCCTCTCCATTCAAAGATAAAGGGAAGACCTTCTTCTTTATAACATCCTCGGGCATACCTGCAAGCTTAAATAATCCACAAACTTCATCCACATAGATTAGGTGCAAATCGGGATGCAATGTTACATCTCCTGTAAAAGGATTAGCTAGCAGTTTCTCTATCATACCCAAAGGAATTTCAAAGTAAACATTTTCAGTAGGTCCGGTAGGTTGAGGAGCAACTCTTTGCTCTACTGGTCGGGGTGAAGATACCCCAACAAGCCCCTCAAAGGATTACTTTCCATAGTAACAAGTGACAGTAAATTTCAGCACACTATATAAAAGTTTCCTTACCAAGTTCCACTTACCAAAGGTGCTTCACTCCCCGGCAACGGCGCCAGAAAAGAGTCTTGATGACCCACAAGTGTAGGGGATCTACCATGCTCCTTTTGATAAGTAAGAGTGTCGAACCAACGAGGAGCAGAAGGAAATGACAAGCGGTTTTCAGTAAGGTATTCTCTTCAAGCACTGAAATTATCGGTAACAGATAGTTTTGTGATAAGGTAATTCGTAACGGGTAACAAGTAATGAAAGTAAATAAGGTGCAGCAAGGTGGCCCAATCCTTTTTGTAGCAAAGGACAAGCCTGGACAAATTCTTATACGAAGGAAAACGCTCTCGAGGACACATGGGAATTATCACCAAGCTAGTTTTCATCACACTCATATGATTCGCGTTCATTACTTTGATAATTTGATATGTGGGTGGACCAGTGCTTGGGTACTTCACTTGCTTGGACAAGCATCCCACTTATGATTAATCCCTATTGCAAGCATTCGCAACTACAAAATAAGTATTAAGGTAAACCTAACCATAGAATGAAACATATGGATCCAAATCAGCCCCTTACGAAGCAACGCATAAACTAGGGTTTAAGCTTCTGTCACTCTACCAACCCATGATCTACTTATTACTTCCCAATGCCTTCCTCTAGGCACAAACGATGGTGAAGTGTCATGTAGTCGACATTCACATAACACCACTAGAGGCAAGACAACATACATCTCATCAAAATATCGAACGAATACCAAATTCACTTGACTACTTATAGCAAGACTTCCCCCATGTCCTTAGGAACAAACGCAACTACTCACAAATCATATTCATGTTCATAATCAAAGGGTATTAATATGCATAAAGGATCTGAACATATGGTCTTCCACCAAATAAACCAACTAGCATCAACTACAAGGACTAATCAACACTACTAGCAACCCACAGGTACCAATCTGAGGATTTGGGACAAAGATCGGATACAAGAGATGAACTAGGGTTTGAGAGGAGATGGTGCTGGTGAAGATGTTGATGGAGATTAACCCCCTCCCGATGAGAGGATCGACGGTGATGATTTCCCCCTCCCGAAGGGATGTTTCCCCAGCAGAATAGCTCCGCCAGAGCCCTAGATTGGTTCCGCCAAGGTTCCGCCTCGTGGCGGCGGTGTTTCGTCCCGAAAGCTTTCTTATGATTTTTTTCAGGGTAAAAGACTTCATATAACATAAGATGGCCGCCGAAGGTCTACCAGGGGGCCCACGAGGCAGGGGGCACGCCCAGGGGGTTAGGGCGTGCCCCCTACCCTCGTGGACGGTGGGTGGCCCACCTCTGGTACTTTCTTCGCTCAGTATTTTTTTATTAATTCCAAAAATAGCTTCCGTGGAGTTTCAGGACTTTTGGAGTTGTGCAGAATAGGTCTCTAATATTTGGTCCTTTTCCAGCCCAGAACTCCAGCTGCCGGCACTCTCCCTCTTCATGTAAACCTTGTAAATAAGGGAGAATAGGCATAAGTATTGTCACATAACGTGTAATAACAACCCATAATGCAATAAATATCGGTATAAAAGCACGATGCAAAATGGACGTACCATAGCGCCGTCATGCTTCGCTAAAAATGGTTTTGCTTGTTTCAGATGAAATCTCCAGAAGAAATAAGAGTTAAAGTTAGAGTTGCATATGCGTGTAAGCTAAGAGAGCAGTAAAAGGATATGCAAACATTGTTGGAATAGTGCTCAAGGGAGTGATATGTGGATACCTAGTCCAGGCCGGTGTTTGGGCATGCTCGCCTAGCTAGAGTGCGGGTCACTTAAGAGCCGTTGAGGGTGATGCGCTGGTGTTAGCTGGCCGCGTATGGATGCAGATCTCGAGCAGCAATGGAGCACTATGATGCTGTGGACGAGGCCGTTGGTGAACCACCAACGGTGTCAGGGGGTGGAGGTGCAATGATGTTCTCGGTAAAGTAGCCCCAATGAGGTGGGAGACGGCGTCGGTAAAGCACACCTGATGTGGTGGAAGTCAGTTTCTATGAGGCACCTCGGCTGTAGCGGCCAATGTTGTGGGTGGACCACCCAGTGCGGTGGACGAGGGGGTAGATGAGGTAGCTCCGGTGTAGTGGTGAAGCGCGACCATTGTCTTCGTCGTCCGGCACAGAGGTGGGGAAAGAGACAAGATGAAGGGTGATTCAAATTTTGCTTGGGTTGGCGGTGAATTAGGGATTTGAGAGCTCTGGGCGCGGAAGGGGATGGGGGAGAAGGGAGATTTTGCAGGGCTGAAACAGGGGTCGCCAGATATTCTAGTCCGAAACATGGAAGCGCGAACTCTTTTTGTCATTGTTCTTTTTTGGGGGGAGGGGGTGGGTGCTAGTGTCCGTACGACACACGCGACACTACAAAAAATACACTTCCGTGATGATACGTGTTTGTCACAGTAGGTCGCATTTTTTGTCATGCATGTACATCCATGATGATTTTATGACTGAATCAAGATAGTCATACCTCTGCTGTCATAGAAGTGTTCCATAACATTACCAAAATTATCATCACGGAAGTATCCACTTCCATGACGATAAATCGCGCGTCACTGAAGTGCTTTTGTCAAGGGTGACCGACACATGGCATCCACCATAAAGGAATGCCGTTAAGCTATCGGGTTGGGTTTTGGATCCGATAACCCGTTAACAGCCCAGACAATTGGGAAATTTCCATGTGTAAAATTCTGATTGGCCGGATGAAACACGTGTCGGCTCGTTAGTGTGTTAGATACGCGCCTATGATATGTCGACACGTGCGACAACCCACCACTGGCCCATTTAGCTTACAAAGCCGGCCCATTTGACTTGGTCAAAAGTTAGCGGGCTGGCCCATGAAAAGCATGTTAACGGTCTCTTTGCAAATAGCCCATTTTACGAGCCGGTAACTCACGACCCATTAGGGCCTAACGGAAATCGGCCCAACAACGTCACGTGGGCCGTCGAATATAACACTAGCCCGTTTCACTTTCGACCCATGTATGGCCCACGACGTCTTTCGGCCCATTTGAGGCCTTCGTATCTTTAGGCCCTTTAGAGGCCCACGGTGACTCTAGCCCATATGAACATTAAATTCTTTGTACCCGTTAACGACCCGTGATTCACATGGCCCGTTTCCAGCCCATGTTAGCTTTCGGCTTATTGATGGCCAATACGTTCTTGGGCTCCTTTTCGGCCCTCGATTACTTTCGGCCCATTACTGGCATGTTCCCCTAATGGGCCAAATTTGGCCAGTGGCAAGAGTCAGCCCATTTCTGGCATGTTAACCCGTTGCGCCGTTTCTAGCCTGTCCTATATTCCGGCCCATTAATGACCCATTATGCCTGTGACAGAATTAAGCCTTTGCTGTTCTCCAGCCTTTTAACGGCCCGTTACCGTGCTGGGCTGATACCAATTACGCCCGTTTATGGCCCATGTAGACCCATTTATCCGACGGCCCGAGGCCCACCGATTCTATGGCCCTGTTGGAGGTCCATTTATCAACGACCCGTAGGAGACTCATGGATCCTACGGCCCGTAGCAGGGTCGAGGTTACCATGTTCCGTATATGGCCCATGGTTGTTGCGGCTGATGGAGTCCTGGATTAAGGGGTCCTCGAATAGCCGGACTATGTACTTGTGCCGGACTGTTGGACTATGTAGATACAAGATTGAAGACTTCATCCCGTGTTCGGGTGGGACTCTCCTTTGCGTGGAAGGCAAGCTTGGCGATACGGATATGCAGATTTCCTTCTCTGTAACCGACACTATGTAACCCTAGCCCCCTCCTGTGTCTATATAAACCGGAGGGTATAGTCCCTAGGACAAGAACAATCATAATCATAGGCTAGCTTCTAGGGTTTAGCCTCTATGATCTCGTGGTAGATCAACTCTTGTAATACTCATATAATCAAGATCAATCAAGCAGGAAGTAGGGTATTACCTCCATAGAGAGGGCCCAAACCTGGGTAAACATTGTGTCCCCCGCCTCTTGTTACCATTAGCCTTAGACGCACAGTTCGGGACCCCCCTACCCGAGATCCATCGGTTTTTGCCACCGACAACGGCCACTAGCAAACAAGGGAAAAGAAGACTTGGAAATAAATAAGCCCGAAACTAATGCTAGGCAATTAAGGCGATTGCACAGATTACATCCACTCGGCATCAAAGATCACCACCAGTGCAAATATAGGGAACACCCTACACTATACAAAAATGGCTTGCTGTTTTCTTTAGCCGGTGGCTGCATGTTAATAAATAAATTTGTATCGCACCAAAACAAATTACAACTATAAAACAAAAGGAAGGTTGGCATAAAAGTTAATAGTCTAGTAGATAAATGCACCACCAGAAGTTCAGAAGCTCAATTCATTTAACCTCACTGTTACATTTTCATGTTGTATTGTCCGATGGAGCACCATAACCATCGCCTTCATTTCTCCTAGGCTCCTGAACAACATAGCAAATGTCTGATAGTCTGGTTTCAAAACCATGCATATCTTGACGACATCAAACAATGTCTCTCCTTGTTTCACAAAGGGTCTCTGTTAGGGAATGGACTTGTGTCTCGAGCATAGATACAACATTGTTTTGAGCTTGCATTGTCAGGACCCCGACTCAATGCCACATCGATCTAGCATGTAACACCTCAGATCACTTTGCGGCCTCACGCACGGTATTCCCACGGGTGTCGCCTTACCTTTGCCCGGGACTGTTTGTGCCTTTTGGCACACGTATATGATAGTGTCGCTAGCATCCATATGATAAGGAGCCCGGGCTGACATGGCTAGTCGTAAACCCAAAGTGGCACAAACTTACAGGGACAGGCATCCATGACCCAGCATCGAACGTGTCGGTCATTAGCGAGTGAATCCAGGCTGTAGCACTGGGCTAGGAGGACTCCGGTAAACCGGGCTATAGCGGGCTAACATGACTCCGGTATTCATCGCGTGACATTTCCCTGAAGGGACAGACACAGGAACGAAGAAGGACATATGCCGGCCAGCCTAAATGTTCCGGAGCAGTAGCAAGCTACCACGGCTCAGTGGAAGCACTAGGAGACATTTCCCGGTAAGAGAGGCTACTAAGGATAAACAACTAGATAGTCAGATCCCACACATACCAAGCATTTCAATAACATACACACAATATGCTCGATATGTGCAAATACAACATGACATCACAACATGACTCTACAACTCAAGTATTTTATTCAATAGGCTCCGAGGAGCGAGATATTACAAACATGGGTCTCATGACCCAACAATCATAGCATACAAGTCAAAGCACATGCGGAAGCTTAACATGTCTGAGTACAGACATCTAGAAAAGAACAAGGCTGAGAAGCCTGACTATCCACTAGATCCTGTCGAGGGCACAAGATCGTAGCTGAGGTAACAAGCTAAATGTCGAAGTCCATGCGGAACTACTAGCGAGACTGAAGTCTCTCTGCAAAAACGTAAAATAGGCAAATGTGAGTACAAATGTACCCAGCAAGACCTACATCAGAACTATCTACATATGCATCATTATCAACAAGGGGATGGTGGGGTTTAACTGCAGCAAGCCAGCTTTGACTCGGTGGCTATCCTGAACTACAACTGCAAGTAACTCTTTTGAGGTGGCACACACGAGTCCACATATTCACCATATCAATACACCACTATGGATCTGCTCCTGTCTCCCTACGAGAACGCCATCCATAGCACTCACGCTTATCTTGCGCATTTTAGGGTATCCACTTTCACTTGTCTATGAACTATGCAAGGGGTCCAAGTTTCCATATCCGAGGAATCCGGCTATTCGAATAGATAATGATAACCCTGCAGGGGTGTACTTCTTCACACACGCTCTCGCCACTTATCGCCATGTACATGTCATGTACCTCGGCAACCTTCAAGCGGAAGCCGGGCGAGGGAGTCGGCCACGACCTGACTAACCACGCAAGTCTCTCGTCCAGGTTTATCGCCTATTCGGGTTCCATCCGCAAGGAGATCTGGCCGGGGTGTCGCTCACGGCCCCAAACGATGTGAGCAGGGTTCCCAAGCCCACCTCGACGGGTAGATCTACGCTTGGTACACCGTGCCACGGTGCCTAGTCTGTCCCAAGCCCACCTGTACCGGGTGCCACCTGGTAGACTACTAACACTACCTACAAACACCAGAAACTAGTTGCAACTCCTGGACAGAGAACAAGGGTGATTAAGAAGCCGAGAGGGGTCGAGTTACCAGAACCCAATATGTGGTAGTAACTTTTCATGGATCACAAACATAGAACTCAGTTCCTGAGGACGGCTGCAATGAGACAACCCACCATGTACTCCTACATGGCCTCTCACCGCTACCTTTACCAAATCGTGTTCACACACTTAGCTCTCAACAGTAGGACATGTTCACACACCTCCGATTCATCCCCGATGAATCAGACCTGACACAACTCTAAGCAATAGCAGGCACGACAAACAAGCATGAATGAGTAGGCACATCAGGGCTCAAACAACTCCTACTCATGCTAGTGGGTTTCATCTATTTACTGTGGCAATGACAGGTCATGCAGAGGATAAAGGGGTTCAACTACCGCAACAAGTAACAGTTGTATCGTTGTTGTCCTAATGCAGTAAAATAGAGCAGGAGCGAGAGAGTGGGATTGTATCGGAATGAACAAGGGGGTTTTGCTTGCCTGGCTCTTCTGAAGATAGTATAATTCTTCATTGGTGTCATCGAACTCATCGTGGGTATCATGTCTATCGAGAGGGGACAAATACCGACAACAGAGAAGGAAACACAATCAATGCAATGCACAATATGATGCATGATCATGACATGGCAATATGAGTGTTTTGGCCTAATGCAACTACAACCAGATGTGTTTGGGTCATTTTGAACCAAAGGTTCAATCCCAAATTCAAATTATGAAATTAAGTAGTGCATTATCATGTTTTGATGTAAACAGCAATGTTAAGTTGTTTAAACATGCATGAAACCAGTACAGATGGATAAATTGGATTTTTCTGATCATTTTTCATATATAACTTATTTCATTCTGAGCTACGATTATTTTTATATGATTTTTTAGAAGTTTAGGGCATTTTCTGGAATTTCCTGGAATAAAATAAATCCATAAAATACATATTGCGTCAGCATGACATCACCCTGATGTCAGCAGGTCAACTAGGCGCCTCCAGGTCAAACCTGACCAGTGGGGTCCACTGGTCAGTGATTGGGGCTGGTTAGTGACGCTGACAGGTGGGCTCGGTCAACAGAGACGTCAGCGAGGTCAACGCCGACGCGTGGGGCCACTCTGATTAACTTAAACTAAATAGGGTTTACTCCATGGTTAATTAGGGTGGTGGGGCCGGTCTGTCAGTGACAGAGGGCGAGATTAACGTGGTAATTAGCTTCAGGCTAATGACGCCATGTCACCTCACCGGAGTTGGGCGCCGGCGAGCACATCCGACGACGAAGTTCATCGGAATCGAGCTACGGGCAACCATTTGCCTCGCCGTTTGTTTCTACGGGTTCGTCGAGTTCGCGCGCATCCATAGGGGCAAGCGAGAGGAGCTGTGATGGGCTGTGGCGTCGGCGGTGGCGAGCGAGGAGGCGACCAGAGTTTGGGCGCACTCGGGGACGAGGCTGCGGTGCACTAGGGGAGAAGCTGATGGGCTAGGTGGCATCCGCGGGCCACCAGAAGCACGCTGGTGCCACGGGTTCGAGCAGAGGGGCTCGGGTCAGGAGAGCTACGCAGCCATGGTGGACGGCGGTGCTCGGGAATGTGGGCGAGGGTGCTACGGCACGGGAACGAGCAAAACGAAGGAGAGGAAACGGAGTGGAGCTCACAGCGAGTTCGTCGGCGGTCTCATTGGGCTCGGGGACGGGTTGTGGACGACGTATCGGCAACGGCGATCGGCGGTGCCCGAGGTTGAAGATGATGTTGATGGCGGCGATACGGCGCGTCCCCGGTTGCTTGGCTCGTCGAGGAGGCGTAGAAGGTGGAGGTGGAGCTCTCGGGCACGCCAGACGGGCAAGGAGGAAGCGGTGGCCGCGGCAACTACGAGCGGCGGCGGTGGTTGCGCTCGGGCGCGAGAGGGAAAGAGAGCAGAGGAGGGGAGAAGCACGGGAGAGAGTGAGAGAGGTCCAGAAGGGTGCGTGGCGTCGCCAGACGCGGATTAGGACGAAGGAGAGGCCTCCAGCGCGAAGGAGGAGGTGGCCGGCGTTGACGCGCGTGCGTCCAGCATGCAGCTGCTTCGGGGCGAGGGGGAGGAAGATGACTGGCAGCTGGGCTGCACAGTAACGGGCCGCACAGGTGGGCTGGTATCCCTGGTGAGCCTCAAGGTAAGTCCAGGTAAGGTTGCTCTGTTTTATTTCCTATTTTCTATTTTTCTGTAAATATTGGGCTTTATTAAAAATGGTAAAACGTTTCCAAAAATCCTGCAAATAATTGTGGGCTCTGTTGGGATTACTCCTAACAGCCCACACTTAAGTTCAGAATTAATTGAGCACTTAAAATAATATATACCATTTAAATGCCCAATTACAAATACTGTATGATTTAATTCAGTGACCAAATATGTCATGGAAAAATGTGCAACACCACTGGTTATGGTTTCTAGCATTATCCAGAAATGATGAACATTTTTGAAAGCCATTTGGATTCACTGAAATTATTTTTAGGTTGAACCTAATTGAATTCCATTTGGTACTAGGGTTTGGACATCCCCATTTCAAGTTTCTGAGAATTTTAAACATGATGCACACATGAAGGGCTAGCCTAGAGCATACCAGAACTAGGGATGTGACATGCATATCTTGATCATGAGGTAGTTTGGACGAGATTGCCTTAACAACCAACCCAGTATTGCGTAGGAACGTGCTTTTGGCACTGTTAGTGGACAGGTACTGACCCACTGCAACAAGAGCTGACATTGCGGTTATAGTTGCCTCACCACCTTCAAAAGGTGGCGGTTCCACCATTTTTTCCATAGCTTGCTGAAAAGTTGAGTTTTTACATTAGTAGTACCAGAACAGAAGATATTAAGGAGGCAGCAAAACCAAACAAAATATCTTTGGTCTATATATAGAACTTATTCTAGTGAACCCATGTAAAATATTAGTTGTATTTTATTGCAAAGTACATAATAAAACCATGTTCCAAACATATGACCTTGTACCATCACTAATGTATTGTCTATTTCTTCACATAATATTGAGGGCTAAGGATAAAGAGACGAAGTTTACAACACGGTAAGCATAGTATGACATCATTCATATCACAAAACAGCTGAGAACAGACAAACATGAAATTGTAACGTTGTGTGGGCAAGTCCAGCACGGAACTAGATTATAGGTCAAGGTCAAAGGAACATCACTCCTCTCTTTTAAACCTTGTAAGGTGCAATGATACGCTAAGGCAATTGTGTATAAAATTGACAAGAGTAACAGACATTTGGCTGCAAACCATGTAGTTCAACGCACAAGACAGAGTAAGTAGTAGGTAAAAGGCATGGGGATGAAGGACTTACAACAGCGACTTTGACTGGTGTAGTCATGCCCTTCTTCTTGCTGGTGTCACAGTCCTTGAAGATTTCCACAGCATTTGGTTCAGGTACTTTTTGGTCCTTGCGGGCTTTCCTCTGCATTTGGAATAAGTCAATATAGATCTGATAATATGGTACAGTGAAAAGAGTGAAACAACAGCTAATTACAAGAGCCTCGCAGTGTGCAATATAGCTACGAGTTCCTGTCGTCTGTTAGAATTTCACTTTTGTACGGTTGGCCTTGTTCTTTGAACAGTTCCCCTACAAGAAAATAGATTTGTGTGCACATGCGTAAATAGAACTTCAATATGTGATCTGATCATATATATATATATATATATATATATATATATATATATATAATGTACCTGATACTTCGGATCAGAGCAGTGATTAACGAGGCCTCTCAAGTCTTCATCCGATATATTTTCCACTGGAGATGTTTGGGTAAGTTCACTATTAGCCTTGCCTTAAAATTGAGTTTTCCTCAAGTTATACCGATACTGTCGTAGAGCAGACTTGAAAACATGGGTGCAAGCTTGTCTGGTTGCATAATCTTGGCTATCCAACTTGAACCTCATCTATTGAAAATTATGGGAGTCTCATTATCAGCAACCTAGAAAGTATGGGACAGAGCAAGACAATATTACTAGTTTCCATACATAACCATACTTACAGATAAATGGTCTAGGAGGTGTTGAACTGGGTTTCGTCTTTGTCATTCTTGTACTGAATCCATGTTGAGAGGGTACGTACATGACATCTAAAGGCAACCGCTGCCTCTGATACTAACTTGGCTGAGTCTGTAGCATCACGTGGCCTTTTAAAACCTGCCTAAAAACAGATCTCTGATACGTCTCCATCGTATCTACTTTTCCAAACACTTTTGCCCTTGTTTTGGACTCTAACTTGCATGATTTGAATGGAAACTAACCCGGACTGACGATGTTTTCAGCAGAACTGCCATGGTGTTGTTTTTGTGCAGAAACAAAAGTTCTTGGAATGACCTAAAAATCCACAGATATTAATTTTGGAAAATATAAAAATACTGGCGAAAGAATCAAGGCCAGGGGGCCCACAACCTGTTCGCGAGGGTGGGGGGCGCGCCCCCTCCCCCTGGGCGCGCCCCCTCCCCCTGGGCGCGCCCCTGCCTTGTGGGCCCCCTGGATGGCCACCGACCTCAACTCCAACTCTATATATTTGCTTTCGCGGAGAAAAAAATCGAGAGGAAGTTTCATCGCGTTTTATGATACGGAGCCGCCACCAAGCTCTAATCTCTCTCGGGAGGGCTGATCTAGAGTCCGTTCGGGGCTCCAGAGATGGGGATTCGTCGCCGTCGTCATCATCAACCTTCCTCCATCACCAATTTCATGATGCTCACCGCCGTGCGTGAGTAATTCCATCGTAGGCTTGCTGGACGGTGATGGGTTGGATGAGATTTACCATGTAATCAAGTTAGTTTTGTTAGGGTTTGATCCCTAGTATCCACTATGTTCTGAGATTGATGTTGCTATGTCTTTGATATGCTTAATGCTTGTCACTAGGGCCTGAGTGCCATGATTTCAGATCTGAAACTATTATGTTTTCATGAATATATGTGAGTTCTTGATCCTATCTTGCAAGTCTATAGTCACCTAGTATGTGTTATGATCTGACAACCCCAAAGTGATAATAATAGGGATACTTCTCGGTGATGACCATAGTTTGAGGAGTTCATGTATTCACTAAGTGCTAATGCTTGGTCCGGTACTCTATTAAAAGGAGTCCTTAATATCCCTTAGTTTCCATTAGGACCCCCCTGCCACGGGAGGGTAGGACAAAATATGAGGGTAGGACAAAAGATGTCATGCAAGTTCTTTTCCATAAGCATGTATGACTATATCTGGAATACCTGCCTACATTACATTGATGAATTGGAGCTAGTTCTGTGTCACCTTATGTTATAACTATTACATGAGGAATCGCATCCAACATAATTACCCATCACTGATCCAATGCTTACGAGCTTTTCACATATTGTGCTTCACTTATTTACTTTACCGTTGCTACTGTTACAATTGCTACAAAACTACTATCGTAACTTTTACCAGTGTTACCTTTACTATCATACTACTTTGGTACTAGTATTTTGCTGCAGATACTAAGTTATCCAGGTGTGGTTGAATTGACAACTCAACTACTAATACTTGAGAATATTCTTTGGCTCCCCTTGTGTCGAATCAATAAATTTGGGTTGAATACTCTACCCTCGAAAACTGTTGCAATCCCCTATACTTGTGGGTTATCAAGACTATTTTCTGGCGCCGTTGCCGGGGAGCATAGCTCTATTCTTTGAGTCACTTGGGATTTATATCTGCTGATCACTATGAAGAACTTGAAAGACGAAAGAACTAAGATTTTTCCCTCAACTACGAGGGGAGGTAAGGAACTGCCATCTAGCTCTGCACTAGATTCTTCTTCCGTTTTGAGTAAGCTTGCGACCCCTAAACCTTGTACTGGTATGAATTCTGATATGTCGCATGTTATTGATGATGCCACTTCTACTATGCATGATACTTATGATGAAACTAGTTCTATGCTTGATACTACTTTGCCATTAGGTGAATTTCTTGGTGAACAACTTGCTAGGGGTAGAGAGAATGAAACTATTGAAGATGATATTATTGAAGATAGTGATGATGAAGGTTCTCCCCCTAAATATGAATTGCCTGTTGTTCCTAAGGGTTATGTTATGGATGAAAAAGCTACTAGAGCTATTCCTGCTTGCAATGATAGATCTGATCTTAAGAAGTTATTAGCTAAATGGAAACAGCAAACTCTGAATGCTAGAATGAAATATGACCCTGCTTTTGCTACTTCACCTATCTTTGTTACTGATAAGGATTATGAATTCTCCGTTGATCCTGTAATAATTACTTTGGTTGAATCTGATCCTTTTTATGGCAATGAATCTGAAACTGTTTTGGCACATCTTACTAAGTTGAATGATATAGCCACCCTGTTCACTAATGATGAGAAATCCCGCTATTATTATATCCTTAAGATATTTCCATTCTCATTAAAGGGTGATGCTAAAACTTGGTTTAATTCTTTTGATCCTGGTTGTGTGCGTAGTCCCCAGGATATGATTTATTACTTCTCTGCTAAATATTTCCCTGCTCATAAGAAACAAGCTGCCTTGAGGGAAATATATAATGTTGTGCAAATCGAAGAAGAGAGTCTCCCACAAGCTTGGAGGAGGCTTCTCCAATTACTTAATGCTTTTCCTGATCATCCTCTTAAGAAAAATGAAATACTTGATATCTTTTATAATGGACTAACAGATGCTTCCAAGGACCACTTGGATAGTTGTGCTGGTTGTGTTTTCAGGGAAAGAACAGTTGACCAAGCTAAATTACTATTGAATAATATGTTGACTAATGAAAATAATTGGAATCTTCCTGAGCCAATTCCTGAGCCAATTGAGCCAACTCCTGAGCCTATTACTAAACCAACTCCGAAGAAGATGGGTGTTCTATTTCTCAGTACTGAAGATATTCAAGAGGCAAAGAAATCTATGAAAGAAAAAGGTATTAAAGCCGAAGATGTTAAGAATTTACCTCCTATTGAAGAAATACATGGTCTTAATATACCACCTATTGAAGAAACACACGGTCTTGATAACCCGACACAGGTAGTAAAGGTAAATTCTCTCTATAGGTATGATAAGGTTGAAATCCTGTCTACTAAATTGCCTAGCCAATGTTTAGATGAATTTGATGACTTTATGGCTAGACAAGAAAGTTTCAATGCCTATGTTGGTAGAGAATTAAGGAGTAATGCTTTCATGATTGGACGCTTGAGTGATTATATGGCTAGAGTTAAAGGTGAACTTAAACTCATTAGCAAATATGCTTCAACGGTTACTACTCAAGTAGAACAAGTACTTAAAGCTCAAAGTGATTTACTCGATGATTTAAATAATAAACATGATTTTGCTGTTAGAGTGGCTACTAGAACTGGTAAAATGACTCAGGAACCTTTGTATCCTGAAGGCCACCCTAAGAGAATCGAGCAGGATTCTCAGAGAAATAATGTAGATGCACCTAGTTCTTCTAAAAAGAAGAAAAAGAAAAATGATAGGACTTTGCATGCTTCTAGTGAACCCGTTGTAGACACACCTGAGAATCCCAATGATATTTCTATTTCTGATGCTAAAACACAATCTGGTGATGAACATGAACCTAGTGATAATGTTAATGTTGATGCTCAACCTAGCAATACTAATGATGTAGAGATTGAACCTGTTGTTGATCTTGATAACCCACAATCAAAGAATCAACGTTATGATAAGAGAGACTTTGTTGCTAGGAAGCACGGTAAAAAGAGAACCATGGGTTCAGAAACCCATGCCTTTTCCTCCTAAGCCATCCAAGAAAAAGGATGATGAGGATTTTGAGCGCTTTGCTGAAATAATTAGACTTATCTTCTTACGTATGTGCTTAACTGATATGCTCAAAGTAAATCCTTATGCTAAATACATGAAGGATATTATTACAAATAAAAGAAAGATACAGGAAGCTGAAATTTCCACCATGCTTGCTAATTATACTTTTAAAGGTGGAATACCTAAGAAACTTGGAGATCCGGGAGTACCAACTATACCATGCTCCATTAAAATAAATTATGTTAAAACTGCTTTATGTGATCTTGGAGCCGGTGTTAGTGTTATGCATCTCTCTTTATATCATAGACTTGAATTGAATAAGTTGACACCTACTAAAATATCTTTGCAAATGGCCGATAAATCAACTCCTATACCTGTCGGTATTTGTGAGGATGTGCCTGTTGTAGTTGCAAACGTCACTATCTTAACGGACTTTGTTATTCTTGATATTCCCGAGGACGATAGTATGTTGATTATCCTTGGTAGACCCTTTTTGAATACTGCAGGGGCGGTTATTGATTGCAACAAAGGCAATGCCACTTTTCATGTTAATGGTAATGAGCATACGGTACACTTTCCGAGGAAACAACCTCAAGTTCATAGCATCAATTCTATTGGAAAAATTCTAACTATCATTACTGGAGGTTTTGAATTTCCTCTTCCTATTGTCAAGAAAAAATATGATATTCTTATTATTGGGGATGTTCATATCCCTGTTGAGGTAATCCAGTGTTATTCGAAATTTCTCCGGTTCCATGTTATTTGGAATGAGTTTGTTAACAAGACTTGATCAACCTTGTTAGTGGATTCCTTTTTATGATCATGACATGGATGAAACTAGAAGGCACAACCTTTTGTACCCTCTTTTTACTTTCTATTATTTAGAATAAATAAAGCAAAAATAGTATTATCTTTCTATTTTCTGAATTATCCATGCAATAAAAAATATCCCGAAAATAAAAGTTCTCCAAATGCCCTGCAAAATTAGTATGATTTTTATGGAATATTTGAGGATTTTAGGCACTGAGAACACAGCAGGGGGGCAAGCACCTGGCCACGAGGGTCCAGGGCGCGCCCAATCTTACTGGGCGCGCCCCCTGCCTCGTGGGCCATGGTGCCCCCTCCACTTATTCCTGCACCCACACACTCCATCTTCCTCCCAAAAAATCCCCATCCAGCTCAAGCATGAGTTCTAGCTCATTTTGATGCGATTTACGATCTCCTTGCCCAAAGCCCCATTCACAAAACTGCTTTGGGAGATTGTTCCTTATTATGTGACTCCTCCAATGGTCCAATTAGTTTTTGTTCTAGTGCTTTATTCATTGCAAATTTTTGCTGCCTAGGTGACCCTGTTCTTGAGCTTGCATGTCAAATTTATGAGGTCCCAAGTAATTCTAATGCATGATATAGGCTCTAGGCACTTATGAGAGTAGTTGCTACCAATCTTGTTGAGTTTTATCCACTTCTATTTTGAGTTACTAAAAATTTTAGAAATTTTCAGAAAATGATGAGGAGACTTTTGAAGGGCTCTTCTAGCCAAGGCTCTAAGGATAAACAATCTAAGGAGAATGAAAAGCCCAAGTATAATCTCCCTCGTGTGGCGGAAGTACGACCATGTGAATGGCCTTGTGATGATTTCTTGAGAGCAGCCGGGATTCATGATGATTTTTATTCGTTGGTTGATAATGCGGGCCTCACCGACTTCCTCCACGACCAGACCGAACAATATCTCTTACTCACCAATACTTTCGTGCAAAATTTCTACTTTTATCCTAAGAAACCACCTCCTTCATTAGAGTTCATTTATATGATGTGGCTAGGGAGATGACACTATATGAATTTTGCACGGTTTGCAAGATACCTTTCGAGGGCAGCTTAGAGGAACCACATCGTAAAGATGTGGATGGATTTATTGATACTATTACTTTAGGGGAAACAAGGAAGGTTCCCGATGCAAGAATTACTAGCATACATTTTCCTGTTTTACGCTACTTTGCAATATTTGCTAGTTGATGCTTAATTGGTCACGGAAACTGTGGAAACCTTAGTGTTCCTGATATTATTATTTTGTTCCATGCTTTATTTTGTGATAGCTCTGTTAGTATGGGTGCCGTTGTTGCTAAACGATTAAGTCTAAACCGTACAAAGGGCCCATCTTTGGAGGTATCTATGCTGCACGCCTTGCTAGACATTTTGAGATACCTATTAGGCATTATGAGAAATAGGAGACACTGCTACCCCTACCTTTTTAGATTACAGGAGCATGGTAGCGCATGAATTTACTATTGACAATGATGATAAGATGCTTCTGTATAACCTGAGATTTAATAAGAAACACAATGAAATTATTACCCTCCATGCACCTTCTTTGTTTGATTTAACTGCATGTCCTTACCTCGTCTTGCCGTCGGCCGTGTACGCGCATCGAGGCCAGATATCAGCTCCAGAGCCTAAGCCGGAACCACCACTGGACCCTTATCGTCCATCCTATCAGTGGGATCTGGAGGAGATCGCCAGCCAGTGGTACCCAGATGACACTCCTCAGTACACCGGGGAGAGTAGCCGTGGTCCTTGGGCATTGACCAACTTAGGCCAAAAGCCTAAGCTTGGGGGAGTACGTATTTCTCACCGATATTACATTTATGTTCACACACTTATTCTAGTTGTCGGTGCTCATACTTTTTCATTGTACTATCCATGCTAGTTTAATTTCTTTTTCTAGTTTTCTTCTTGTGTGTTTGATAAATCTTAAGAAAAAACCAAAAAAATTAGTTAGTTTACTTTGCATGCTTGTAGTAGTAATTAAAAGAAAACCCAAAAAGATTTCTTGTTATTCTTTTGCTTGTTGGGAACTTTCCCGTGTAAATAGTTTTATTTATTTTCTTTTCTTTGGGGGTCGAGAGGAGAAGACCATAATGAAAATGTTTAGTGGCTCTTATATGCATGATTGTTGATTTAACCAAGAGCCCATATTACCTTGTCTTCTCCCTTGAATTGGATGCTCGCAGATTCCAGCTTAGTCCAATGCACGTGCACTATTATTATTATACACACCGTTCGGTCGTGCGAGTGAAAGGCAATAATGACGATATATGATGGACTAATTGAGATGAGAGAAGCTGGTATGAACTCGACCTCTCTTGTTTTTGTAAATATGATGAGTTCATTGTTCCTGATTTAGCCTATTATGAGCAAACATGTTTGCAATGACAATTAGAGATTATAGTTGCTTATGCCATGCTTAATTAGCTAGGAGCTTATAATGGTTTACCTTGCGTGCTAACATGCTATTAAAATGGTTGTGATGTGGTATGATAGGGCAGTGACTTGACTTGGCACATGTTCACGCATGTAGTTGAAAACTAGTCAACATAGCCTTCATGATATTTATGTTCATGGTGGATTATATCCTACTCATGCTTGAACTCAGTGTTTATTAATTTTAATGCATGTTCATGACTGTTGTCGCTCTCTCAGTTGGTCGCTTCCTAGTCTCTTTCTAGCCCTCACCTGTACTAAGCGGGAATACTGCTTGTGCATCCAAACTCCATATACCCCAAAGTTATTCCATATGAGTCCACCATACCTTCCTATATGCGCTATTTACCTGTCGTTCCAAGTAAATCTCTGTGTGCCAAACTCTAAAACTTCAAATGAAATTTTGTTTTGTATGCTCGAGCAGCTCATGTATCAACTAGGGCTATCTGTATCTTCCATGCTAGGTGGGTTATTCTCAAGGGGAGTGGACTCCGCTCCTCATTCACGAGAAAATGGCTGGTAACCGGGATGCCCAGTCCCATGATCAAAAAGATCAAAGCAAATCGAAATAATTAAACAAAACTCCCCCAGGGCTGTTGCTAGTTGGAGGCACTCGTTGTTTCGAGCAAGCCATGGATTGATGCTTGTTGGTGGTGGGGGAGTATAAACTTTACCATTCTGTTTGGGAACCGCCTATAATGTATGTAGCATGGAAGGTATCGAGATCTCATAGTTGTTGGGTTGACAGTGAAAGTATACCACTCAAAATGTTATTCGTCTCTATTTTAAAATCGAGCTCCCGCACCTCTACAAATCCCTGCTTCCCTCCGCGAAGGGCCTATCTATTTACTTTTATGTTGAGTAATCATCCTCTTATTAAAAAGCACCCGCTGGAGAGCACATTGTCATTTGCATGTATTACTGTTAATTTATATTGGGTATGACTTGATTTGATCTCTTTTACCATGAATTACAATGTTTAGTCAGTCCTTGATCTTTAAAGGTGCTCTACATTTATGTTTTGCAGTCTCAGAAAGGGCTAGCAAGATACCATCTTGTTATATCATATCATGATTGTTTTGAGAAAGTGTTGTCATCCGAGATTTATTATTATTGCTCGCTAGTTGATTATGTCATTGATATGAGTAAACATGAGACCTAAGTGTTATTGTGAATATGGTTAGTTCATAACCTTTGCTGAAAATTTGAATGCTGGCTTTACATATTTACAACAACAAGAGCAAACAGAGTTTGTAAAAGTTTTTCTTTATCACTTTCAGTTTATCAACTGAATTGCTTGAGGAAAAGCAAAGGTTTAAGCTTGGGGGAGTTGATGCGTCTCCATCGTATCTACTTTTCCAAACACTTTTGCCCTTGTTTTGGACTCTAACTTGCATGATTTGAATGGAAACTAACCCGGACTCACGCAGTTTTCAGCAAAACTATCATGGTGTTATTTTTGTGCAGAAACAAAAGTTCTCGGAATGACTTGAAAATCCATGGAGATTACTTTTGGAAAATATAAAAAATAATACTGGCGAAAGAATCACGGCCAGGGGGCCCACACCCTGTCCACGAGGGTGGGGGTGCGCCCCCTCCCCCTGGGCGCGTCCCCTGCCTCGTGGGCCCCCTGGATGGCCACCGACCTCAACTCCAACCTATATATTTGCTTTCGCGGAGAAAAAATCAGAGAGAAAGTTTCATCATGTTTTACGATACGGAGCCACCGCCAAGCCCTAATCTCTCTAGGGAGGGCTGATCTCGAGTCCGTTCGGGGCTCCGGAGAGGGGGATTTGTCGCCGTCGTCATCAGCAACTATACTCCATCACCAATTTCATTATGCTCACCGCCGTGCATGAGTAATTCCATCGTAGGCTTGTTGGACAGTAATGGGTTGGATGAGATTTACCATGTAATCAAGTTAGTTTTGTTAGTGTTTGATCCCTAGTATCCACTATATTCTAAGATTGATGTTGCTATGACTTTGCTATGCTTAATGCTTGTCACTAGGGCCCGAGTGCCATGATTTCAGATCTGAACCTATTATGTTTTCATGAATATATGTGAGTTCTTGATCCTATCTTGCAAGTCTATAGTCACCTATTATGTATTATGATCCGACAACCCCGAAGTGACAATAATCGGGATACTTCTCGGTGATGACCGTAGTTTGAGTAGTTCATGTATTCACTGAGTGCTAATGCTTTGGTCCGGTACTCTATTAAAATGAGGCCTTAATATCCCTTAGTTTCCATTAGGACCCCCCTGCCACGGGACGGTAGGACAAAAGATGTCATGCAAGTTCTTTTCCATAAGCACATATGACTATATCTGGAATACCTGCCTACATTACATTGATGAATTGGAGCTAGTTCTGTGTCACCCTATGTTATAACTATTACATGAGGAATCGCATCCAACATAATTACCCATCACTGATCCAATGCCTACGAGCTTTTCACATATTGTGCTTCACTTATTTACTTTACCGTTGCTACTGTTACAATTGCTACAAAACTGCTATCGTTACTTTTACCAGTGTTACCTTTACTATCATACTACTTTGGTACTAGTATTTTGCTGCAGATACTAAGTTATCCAGGTGTGGTTGAATTGACAACTCAACTACTAATACTTGAGAATATTCTTTGGCTCCCCTTGTGTCGAATCAATAAATTTGGGTTGAATACTCTACCCTCGAAAACTGTTGCAATCCCCTATACTTGTGGGTTATCAATCTCCATTATTCCTCCTCTAGATTTAGTTAACCTATCAAGCATTATCCCTGATGTTTGTTTCCTGTTACGCCTAGGTGCTAGTCCAACAACAAACATAGGACGTGTTAGTGTACATCAAACTGTGAGACTACATATAAAGAAGCATGCAACTGTAACTTGACTCCATCAACTACCTTCTTGCCGTTGAAGCTCACAAGGTTCATCTGATCTTGCCAACTCGTCTTGTGTCAAGAGTGCTCCAGAAATAGTGTCAGGTGGCAAGGGAGCTTGTGAACTTGCTGCTAACTCAGTTGACCCACGAGTAACTCGTGCGCTAGTAGTACTGTGGAAGGTTTTGCAAGAACTATTGCTGTCTCTGCTTGTTTGGTGGCAGCTAATCTGTTTCTGTTTGGCTTTTTCTACAGCTCGTGTAGCACGAGATACCCTATTTGTAGAATTTTCCGCTGGACTTTGACCTTCTATTGCACCATCAGTACCAGCAGAATCTACAGGATTTTTCCCTTCCCATTCCCTGCCATTCTGTGTTTCTTCCTCTTTCTGTGTGCCATGTTAAGTCAAGTCGACAAGAAAAACGAATAATAATTTAGTTCTTCAGAACAAATTGATGCGTGATACAGACGAACTGAACTTTGATGTTAGACAACCACATGATAGGAGGATGTAATATGTACGAAAAACAGGACGGAAGAGAAAACCAGAACTATGATGTGTAAACTAAGCAGAAGACACTCCACTAAATTAGAAGCAATGCAATGGAAGGTAGACACCATATGAAAGATGCTACAAATATCGCTCTGCCAAGTTAATAGTGTCTCATCATAAATGGCATTTAAACAAATGTGAAGCAGTACAAGAAATAAATCATATGCAAGATGCAAACAACATCACACTACCAAGTTAGAGGTCTCTCGTCATTAGTGCCATTGCATATTCACAACAGTGCATAATTACAACTTATGATGTGTAAACTAAGGAGAAGGCATTTCAATAAATTAGAAGCAATGAAAGCTAGACACCATATGAAATATGCAACGAATATCACTCTAACAAGTTAAAACTGTCTCGCTATAAGTGCCATTTCAACAAATTAGTAGTGCAAGCTAGAAAATAATGCGAGATGTAACCTATATCACACTCCCAAGTCAAACGTGTCTTATGATAAGTGATTGTTGCAGGTTACACAATAGTAGTAATTTGATGTAAGAACATGGTGTGAAAGACAGCTATTGTATGTTCTAGAAACAGGATCACGTGTCTTATTCACAAGTATAATGTGTAAAGTAATCAGATGGAATTCAACAATACTAGAAGCAATACAAGCCAGACATCACACATAACATGCAACCACATATAACATTGCCAAGTTAGAGGGAGCACCGGTGATGGTGCACTAGGGGAGACGTGCTCATCATCAACACATCTATGTTGAGTGTCTATGCATGTGTTGTCTTGCAAATCATCTTGGGGGGATGGAGGAGTAGAATCTATAGAGGCCCTCCGTTTGGAAGGAGCACCTTTATCCGTTGCCTTTCTAACTTCCTTACGCTTTATTGATTTTGAATTGTCAAGTAAAACCGACAAGAAAAAGCAATAAAATTCTCTCTTCAGAACTCATTCATACATGATACCAGGATGGAATATGTATGAAAAACAGGACAACATGGCATGTTCACAACTGTTTGTGTAAACTAAGCAGAAACCATTCCAACAAATAAGAAGCAATGCAAGCTAGACACCACATGAAATATGCGACCAATAGGACTCTGCCAAGTTAAAATCGTCCCATCATAAATGGCATTTCAATAAATTAGAAGTAGCGCATGCTATAAATCATATGAAAGATGCAACTAATATCACACTGCATATACTAAAGGTGTCTCGTCATATTGATTGATGCGGGATACAAAAAAACAATAGTTTTATGCAAGGACATGCTTAATAGACAGATGTACTATGTACTAAATACAGGAAGGCATGTCACATTAACAGGTATAATGTATAAGCTAAGCAGAATAGCACATGCAGTTTAACCAGATTGGAAGAATT
Organism: Triticum aestivum; assembly: GCF_018294505.1. Taxonomy (NCBI): domain Eukaryota; kingdom Viridiplantae; phylum Streptophyta; class Magnoliopsida; order Poales; family Poaceae; genus Triticum; species Triticum aestivum. The sequence goes on along the minus strand of NC_057798.1, from coordinate 189,076,665 downwards.
ACAATCTAGACACCATATGCAACATGCAACCACATATCATGCTGTCAAGTTAGAGCAAGCACCTGCAATGCTAGTGTAGGGGAAATTGTTGGGGAACGTAGTAATTTCAAAAAAATTCCTACGCACACGCAAGATCATGGTGATGGCATAGCAACGAGAGGGGAGAGTGTTGTCCACGTACCCTCGTAGACCGTAAGCGGAAGCGTTAGCACAACGCGGTTGATGTAGTCGTACGTCTTCACGATCCGACCGATCCAAGTACCAAACGTACGGCACCTCCGAGTTCAGCACACGTTCAACTCGATGACGATCCCCGGACTCCGATCCAGCAAAGTGTTGGGGATGAGTTCCGTCAGCACGACGGCGTGGTGACGATGATGAGGCTCTACCGGCGCAGGGCTTCGCCTAAACTCCGCGACGATATGACTGAGGTGGAATATGATGGAGGGGGGCACCACACACGGCTAAGGAACGATCCGTAGATCAACTTGTGTGTCTATGGGGTGCCCCCTCGCCCCCGTATATAAAGGAGCCAGGGGGAGGAGGCCGCCGGCCAAGGAGGGCACACCAAGGGGGGAGTCCTACTCCCACCGGGAGTAGGACTCCCTCTTTCCAAGTAGGAGTAGGAGAAGGGGGGAAAGAGGAGGTAGAGGGGAAGGAAAGGGGGGGCGCCGCCCCCCTTCCCTTGTCCTATTCGGACTAGGAAGGGGAGGGGCACGCGGCCCCCTCCTGCCTCCTTCCTCTTCTCCCTCGAGGCCCATGTAGGCCCAATAAGCCCCCGGGGGGTTCCGGTAACCTCCCGGTACTCCGGTAAAATGCCGATTTCACCCAGAACTATTTAGATGTCCAAACATAGGCTTCCAATATATCAATATTTATGTCTCGACCATTTAGAGACTCCTTGTCATGTCCGTGACCACATCCGGGACTCCGAACCAACTTCGGTACATCAAAACTTATAAACTCATAATAAAACTGTCATCGAAACGTTAAGCGTGCGGACCCTACGGGTTCGAGAACTATGTAGACATGACCTAGAACCATTCTTGGTCAATAACCAATAGCGGGACCTGGATGCCCATATTGGTTCCTACATATTCTACGAAGATCTTTATCGGTCAAACTGCATAACAACATACGTTGTTCCCTTTGTCATCGGTATGTTACTTGCCCGAGATTCGATCGTCGGTATCCAATACCTAGTTCAATCTCGTTACCGGCAAGTCTCTTTACTCGTTACGTAATACATCGTTCCGTAACTAATTCATTAGCTACATTGCTTGCAAGGCTTATAGTGATGTGCATTACCGAGAGGGCCCAGAGATACCTCTCCGACAATCGGAGTGACAACACCTAATCTCGAAATACGCCAACTCAACATGTACCTTCGGAGACACCTGTAGTACTCCTTTATAATCACCCAGTTACATTGTGACGTTTGGTAGTACCCAAAGTGTTCCTCCGGTAAACGGGAGTTGCATAATTCTCATAGTTACAGGAACATGTATAAGTCATGAAGAAAGCAATAGCAGTATACTAAATGATCAAGTGCTGGGCTAACGGGATGGGTCATGTCAATCACATCATTCTCCTAATGATGTGATCCCGTTAATCAAATGACAACTCATGTCTATGGCTAGGAAACTTAACCATCTTTGATTCATGAGCTAGTCAAGTAGAGGCATACTAGTGACCCTATGTCTGTCTATGTATTCACACATGTATTATGTTTTCGGTTAATACAATTCTAGCATGAATAATAAACATTCATCATGAAATAAGGAAATAAATAATAACTTTATTATTGCCTCTAGGGCATATTTCCTTCAGTCTCCCACTTGCACTAGAGTCAATAATCTAGTTCACATCGCCATGTGATTTAACACCAATAATCATATCTGTATATGATTAACACCCATAGTTCACATCGTCATGTGACCAACACCCAAAGGGTTTACTAGAGTCAAAAATTTAGTTCACATCGCTATGTGATTAACACCCAAAGAGTACTAAGGTGTTATCATGTTTTGCTCATGAGAGAAGCTTACTCAACGGGTCTGTCACATTCAGAGCCGTATGTATTTTGCAAATATTCTATGTCCACAATGCTCTGCACGGAGCTACTCTAGCTAATTGCTCCCACTTTCAATATGTATCCAGATTGAGACTTAGAGTCATCTGGATCAGTGTAAAAGTTTGCACCGATGTAACTTTTACAACGAACTCTTTTATCACCTCCATAATCGAGAAACATCTCCTTAGTCCTTACTAAGGATATTCTTGACCGCTGTCCAGTGATCTACTATTAGATCAAAATTGTATTCCTTTGCCAAACTCAGAGCAAGGTATACAATATGTCTGGTTCACAGCATATCATACTTTATAGAACCTATGACTGAGGCATAGGGAATGATTTTTCATTCTCTTTCTGTTTTCTACCATGGTCGGGTCTTGAGTCTTACTCAATTTCACACCTTGCAACACAGGCAAGAACTCCTTCTTTGACTGTTCCATTTTGAACTATTTCAAAAAATTATCAAGGTATGTATTCATTGAAAAATCTTATCAAGCGTCTTGATCTATCTATATAGATCTTGATGCTCAATGTGTAAGTAGCTTCACCGAGGTCTTTCTTTGAAAAACTCTTATTCAAGTATCCTTTCATGCTTTGCAGAATAATTCTACATTATTTCCGATTAACAATATGTCATTCACATATACTTATCAGAAATGTTGTAGTGCTCCCACTCACTTTCTTGTAAATACAGGCTTCACCGTAAGTCTGTACAAAACTATATGCTTTGATCAACTCATCAAAGCGTATATTCCAACTCTGAGATGCTTGCACCAGTCCATAGATGGATCGCTGGAGCATGCATATTTTGTTAGTACCTTTAGGATTGACAAAACCTTCTGGTTGCATCATATACAACTCTTCTTTGAGAAAACCATTAAGGAATGCAGTTTTGACATCCATTTGCCAGATTTCATAAATTGTGGCAATTGCTAACATGATTCGGACAAACTTAAAGCATCGCTACAGCTGAGAAAATCTCATTGTAGTCAACACCTTGAACTTGTCAAAAACCTTTTTGCGACAAGTCGAGCTCTGTAGATAGTAACACTACTATCAATGTCAGTCTTCCTCTTGAAGATCCATTTATACTATATGGCTTGCCGATCATCGGGCAACTCCACCAAAGTCCACACTTTGTTCTCATACATGGATCCCATCTCAGATTTCATGGCCTTAAGCCATTTTGCGGAATCTGGGCTCATCATCGCTTCCTCATATTTCGTAGGTTCATCATGGTCTAGTAACATGACTTCGAGAACAGGATTACCGTACCACTCTGGTGCGGACCGTACTCTGGAAGACCTACGAGGTTCTGTAGTAACTTGATCTGAAGTTTCATGATCATCATCATTAGCTTCCTCACTAATTGGTGTAGAAATCACTGGAACTGATTTCAGTGATGAACAATTTTCCAATTCGGGAGAAGGTACAGTTACCTCATCAAGTTCTACTTTTCTCCCACTCACTTCTTTCGAGAGAAACTCCTTCTCTAGAAAGGATCCATTTTTAGCAACGAATATCTTGCCTTCGGATCTGTGATAGAAGGTGTACCCAACAATTTCCTTTGGGTATTCTATGAAGACGCACTTCTCCGATTTGGGTTCGAGCTTATCAGGATGAAACTTTTTCACATAAGCATTGCAGCCCCAAACTTTAAGAAACGACAACTTGGGTTTCTTGCTAAACCACAGTTCATATGGTGTCGTCTCAACGGATTTAGATGGTGCCCTATTAAACGTGAATGCAGCTGTCTCTAATGCATAACCCCAAAACAACAACGGTGAATCAATAAGAGACATTATAGATCACACCATATCCAATAAAGTGCGGTTACGATGTTCGGACACACCATAACGTTGTGGTGTTCCAGGTGGCGTTAGCTGTGAAACTATTTCACATTGTTTTAATTGAAGACCAAACTCGTAACTCAAATATTCGTCTCCGCGATCAGATCGCAGAAACTTTATTTTCTTGTTACGATGATTTTTCCACTTCACTCTGAAATTCTTTGAACCTTTCAACTATTTCAGACTTATGTTTCATCAAGTAGATATACCCATATCTGCTTAAATCATCTGTGAAGGTGAGAAAATAACAATATCCGCCACGAGCCTCAACATTCATTGGACCACATACATCTGTATGTATGATTTCCAACAAATCTGTTGCTCTCTCCATAGTTCTGGAGAATGGCGTTTTAGTCATCTTGCCCATAAGGCACGGTTCGCAAGTACCAAGTGATTCATAATCAAGTGATTCCAAAAGCCCATCAGTATGGAGTTTCTTCATGCGCTTTACACCGATATGACCTAAACGGTAGTGCCACAAACAAGTTGCACTATCGTTATCAACTCTGCATCATCTGGTTTCAACATTATGAATATGTGTATCACTACGATCGAGATCCAATAAACTATTTTCATTGGGTGTATGACCATTGAAGGTTTTATTCATGTAAACAGAATAGCAATTATTCTCTGACTTTAAATGAATAACCGTATTGCAATAAACATGATCAAATCATATTCATGCTCAACGCAAATGCCAAATAACATTTATTTAGGTTTAACACTAATACCGAAAGTATAGGGAGTGTGCGATGATGATCATATCAATCTTGGAACTACTTCCAACACTCATCGTCACTTCCCCTTCAACTAGTCTTTGTTTATTCTGTAACTCCTGTTTCGAGTTACTAATCTTAGCAACCGAACAAATATCAAATACTCAGGGGCTACTATAAACACTAGTAAAGCACACATCAATAACCTGTATATCAAATATACCCTTGTTCACTTTGCCATCCTTCTTATCCACCAAATATTCAGGGCATTTCCGTTTCCAGTGACCATTTCCTTTGCAGTGTAAGCACTCACTTTCAGGCTTTGGTTCAGCTTTGGGCTTCTTTGTGGGAGTGACAACTTGCTTGTCATTCTACTTGAAGTTCCCTTTCTTTCCCTTTGCCCTTTTCTTGAAACTAGTGATCTTTTCAATCATCAACACTTGATGCTCTTTCTTGATTTCTACCTTCGTTGATTTCAACATCGCGAAGAGCTCGGGAATCGTTTTCGTCATCCCTTGCATACTATAGTTCATCACGAAGTTCTAGTAACTTAGTGATGGTGACTAGAGAATTCTGTCAATCACTATCTTATCTGGAAGATTAACTCCCACTTGATTCAAGCGATTGAAGTACCCAGACAATCTGAGCACATGCTCACTAGTTGAGCGATTCTCCTCCATCTTTTAGCCATAGAACTTGTTGGAGACTTCATATCTCTCAACTCGGGTATTTGCTTGAAATATTAACTTCAACTCCTGGAACATCTCATTTGGTCCATGATGTTCAAAACGTCTTTGAAGTCCCGATTCTAAGCCGTTAAGCATGGTGCACTAAACTATCAAGTAGTCATCATATTGAGCTAGCCAAACGTTCATAACGTCTGCATCTGCTCCTGCAATAGGTCTGTCACCTAGCGGTGCATTAAGGACATAATTATTCTATGTAGCAATGAGGATAAACCTCAGATCACGGATCCAATCCGCATCATTGCTAATAACATCTTTCAACACAATTTTCTCTAGGAACATATCAAAATAAACATATGAAAGCAACAATGCAAGCTATTGATCTACAACATAATTTGCAAAATACTACCAGGACTAAGTTCATGATAAATTAAAGTTCAATTAATCATATTACTTAAGAACTCCCACTTAGACAGACATCTCTCTAGTCATCTAAGTGATCACGTGATCCAAATCAACTAAACCATGTCCGATCATCACGTGAGATGGAGTAGTTTCAATGGTGAACATCACTATGTTGATCATATCTACTATATGATTCACGCTCGACCTTTCGGTCTCCATGTTCCGAGGCCATATCTGTATATGCTAGGCTCGTCAAGTTTAACCTGAGTATTCCGCATGTGCAACTGTTTTGCACTCGTTGTATTTGAACGTAGAGCCTATCACACCCGATCATCACGTGGTGTCTCAGCATGAAGAACTTTCGCAACGGTGCATACTCAGGGGGAACACTTCTTGATAATTAGTGAGAGATCATCTTAAAATGCTACCGTCAAACAAAACAGAATAAGATGTATAACAGATAAACATCATATGCAATCAAAATATGTAACATGATATGGCCATGATCATCTTGCGCCTTTGATCTCCATCTCCAAAGTACTGTCATGATCTCTATCGTCACCGGCACGACACCATGATCTTCATCAACTTGATCTATATCAATGTGTCGTCACATGGTCGTCTCGCCAACTATTGCTCTTGCAACTATTGCTATCGCATAGCGATAAAGTAGAGCAATTATTTGGCACTTGCATCTTATGCAACAAAGAGACAACCATAGGGCTTCTACCAGTTGCCGATAACTTCAACAGAACATGATCATCTCATACAACAACTTATATCTCATCACGTTTTGACCATATCACATCACAACATGCCCTGCAAAAACAAGTTAGACATCCTCTACTTTGTTGTTGCAAGTTTTACGTGGCTGCTACGGGCTGAGCAAGAACCGTTCTTACCTACGCATCAAAACCACAACGATAGTTCGTCAAGTTGGTGCTGTTTTAACCTTCGCAAGGACCGGGCGTAGCCACACTCGGTTCAACTAAAGTTGGAGAAACAGACACCCGCTAGTCACCTGTGTGCAAAGCACGGCGGTAAAACCAGTCTTGCGTAAGCGTACGCGTAATGTCGGTCCGGGCTGCTTCATCCAACAATACCGCTGAACCAAAGTATGACATGCTGGTAAGCAGTATGACTTGTATCACCCACAACTCACTTGTGTTCTACTCGTGCATATAACATCAACGCATAAAACCTGGGCTCGGATGCCACTGTTGGGGAACGTAGTAATTTCAAAAAAATTCCTACGCACACGCAAGATCATGGTGATGGCATAGCAACAAGAGGGGAGAGTGTTGTCCACGTACCCTCGTAGACCATAAGCGGAAGCGTTAGCACAACGCGGTTGATGTAGTCGTACGTCTTCACGGTCCGACCGATCCAAGTACCGAACGTACGGCACCTCCGAGTTCAGCACACGTTCAGCTCGATGACGATCCCCGGACTCCGATCCAGCAAAGTGTCAGGGATGAGTTCCGTCAGCTCGATGGCGTGGTGACGATGATGATGCTCTACCGGCGTAGGGCTTCGCCTAAACTCCGCGACGATATGATTGAGGTGGAATATGGTGGAGGGGGGCACCGCACACGGCTAAGGAACGATCCGTAGATCAACTTGTGTGTCTATGGGGTGCCCCCCCGCGCCCGTATATAAAGGATCCAGGGGGAGGAGGCCGCCGGCCAAGGAGGGCGCTCCAAGGGGGGAGTCCTACTCCCACCGGGAGTAGGACTCCCTCTTTCCAAGTAGGAGTAGGAGAAGGGGGGAAAGAGGAGGAAGAGGGGAAGGAAAGGGGGGGCGCCGCCCCCCTTCCCTTGTCCTATTCGGACTAGGAAGGGGAGGGGTGCGCGGCCCCCTCCTGCCTCCTTCTCTCTTCTCCCTCGAGGCCCATGTAGGCCCAATAACCCCCCGGGGGGTTCCGGTAACCTCCCGGTACTCCGGTAAAATGCTGATTTCACCCGGAACTATTCCGATGTCCAAACATAGGCTTCCAATATATCAATCTTTATGTCTCGACCATTTCGAGACTCCTCGTCATGTCCGTGATCACATCAGGGACTCCGAACAAACTTAGGTACATCAAAACTTATAAACTCATAATAAAACTGTCATCGAAACGTTAAGCGTGCGGACCCTACGGGTTCGAGAACTATGTAGACATGACCTAGAACCATTCTCGGTCAATAACCAATAGCGGGACCTGGATTCCCATATTGGTTCCTACATATTCTACGAAGATCTTTATCGGTCAAACCGCATAACAACATACGTTGTTCCCTTTGTCATCGGTATGTTACTTGCCCGAGATTCGATCGTCGGTATCCAATACCTAGTTCAATCTCGTTACCGACAAGTCTCTTTACTCGTTACGTAATACATCATTCCGTAACTAATTCATTAGCTACATTGCTTGCAAGGCTTATAGTGATGTGCATTACCGAGAGGGCCCAGAGATACCTCTCCGACAATCGGAGTGACAAAACCTAATCTCGAAATACGCCAACTCAACATGTACCTTCGGAGACACCTGAAGTACTCCTTTATAATCACCCAGTTACGTTGTGACGTTTGGTAGTACCCAAAGCGTTCCTACGATAAACGGGAGTTGCATAATTCTCATAGTTACAGGAACATGTATAAGTCATGAAGAAAGCAATAGCAGTATACTAAATGATCAAGTGCTGGGCTAACGGGATGAGTCATGTCAATCACATCATTCTCCTAATGATGTGATCCCATTAATCAAATGACAACTCATGTCTATGGCTAGGAAACTTAACCATCTTTGATTCACGAGCTAGTCAAGTAGAGGCATACTAGTGACACTATGTTTGTCTATGTATTCACACATGTATTATGTTTCCGGTTAATACAATTCTAGCATGAATAATAAACATTCATCATGAAATAAGGAAATAAATAATAACTTTATTATTGCCTCTAGGGCATATTTCCTTCAGTCTCCCACTTGCACTAGAGTCAATAATCTAGTTCACATCGCCATGTGATTTAACACCAATAATCATATCTGTATATGATTAACACCCATAGTTCACATCGTCATGTGACCAACACCCAAAGGGTTTACTAGTTCACATCGCCATGTGATTTAACACCAATAATCAACTACAGAGCTACATTCACTATCTTCATCTAGCCTTGTTTTTTCTTGAGAATCATGTCAGGAGGTCGATGCTGCATTCTTTAAATGAGGAGTAGTCCATTTGCCTGACTACCTCATCATAAGTGATTGATGAGGGATACACAAGAACATTAGTTTGATGTAAGAACATGGTTAATAAACAGATGTACTAGTATGTACCAAAAACATAAAGGCACATATTCAAAGGTATAATGTGTAAGCTAAGCAGATGCAATTTAACCAAATTGGAAGCAATACAAGCTAGACATCCGGCTGGAGTGGTGAGCATGATCATCTAGGACCTGAGAGCCTGGTGGGAGGTGGGCTGCTCGCCACCATCATGGCTTTTTAGTTGGCTTCTAGGTGATGCTTGTCTGTGCTGGGCTTGTCACTGGCTCGTCCAGTGCCCTAACTAGCTATTTGTCTTCTGGTGCTCCCGGGATGGTGGCTCATGTAAAAAATATCTTTCCTTATCTTGACAAAGACCGACTTCGGCCTTTCGAATACAAGCTAGACACCATATGCAACATGCAACCACATATGCCACCACAAAGTTAAAGCAAGCACCTGGGATGGTGGTTCATGGTGAGCGAGGTCATCAACTCCAGAGCCACGTTTACCGTCTCCATCTGCTGACACTTCACCCTTTCTACAGCTGAAACGTGTCTGGCCTAGCCGCGTACCACGCTGGAATGACTTCTCTCTTTTCTTTTCTCCTTCTTCCAAGGCAGCAGAGTCTGAAATACCCTTGCATAAAAACACAATAGTGAGAGTATGGGTGAAGTGTGTGCAGAACTAGTGCAGTATAAAAGTAGCAGATAGCAGGTGGCTGAAAAATAAATGACAGGAGACATATGATAGCTCTACCATATTGCATGGCAAACAAAATTAGATTCTACTCCGTATGATTTTGTAATATATGAGCACAGGAAATGCAGATGCTGCTTCCCCAGCGTAATAGGCGTACTAGCGCCTGTTACGCCAGGGAATGCTTCCATTAATTGGGAATCAACTGACCAGGAATTGAAATCCAGGGGGGCGATGGACCTCTAGCTAAGGTGAAATAGTATATGAGGATAAACCTTGTGCATCGCGAGTTACTAGGAACATCTAGTATCAAGAATAAGCGGTCAACTAGTGTCTTCTGTGGGATGAATACCGTGCAAGCAGACATGTAAGATTTGCACAAATAAGGGAAGAGGAGTACCCTTATCGGTTTCCAGTGTGGCTCCTCCATATGTCACGGTGATCTTCTTTTTTCTCCCGAGGGAATTGATGTTTTGGAGGACGGTGGATCCTTAGACAAACCCATGGCCAAATTGTTGACTGTGTTGCCGTGGCCATATATCGGCGGAGCGGAAGCAGATCCGAGGCGGCGAAGGACGGCGTAGCAGGAACAACTCTGGTGCGGTGGACGGTGGCGAAGTTTGGAGCGGCAGCGGTGAGGCATAGGACGGTGTGGTTGAACTGGCTCGGGTACGGCAGCTCGGCCTCGGCTTCAACTACTAGCTGTGGAGGGCATTGGGGTTGAGGTTGTGGTGGACGACGACGTCGGGGTATCGGCTCCGGCCTGATGGAGGGAGGCGGTTGATGGGTGGGATGGGGTGGCGGACGGAGGACGCGGGGGTTTCGCGGCTTGTGGAGAGGTAGTTTTTGCGCCCACGGAGTATGAATGGGGAATCAGATGGGTGGGGGGAGGGGGGAGCTAAGGGAGAACCATGTTTCGGTCTGGGATGCGCTTGCTTTTGGCTTTTTTGAACATAAGATGGGACGCGCTTGTTTGAAATTTGGGGAAAGTACAAACTTTGCCCCCCTCTTAAATTTTGGACCTACTACGGGTCGGGGGTAGGATGGTAATCCCAGGTGTCCCAAATAGTGGGCGGGAGCGATTTCGGCCACGCGCATGTGTGCTTAGGCGGCCATTGTGTATGAATGTTTTTCGGAGGCGGTTGCGTGGCATCTAGATGAAGCTACAAACCTACCCCGGCGTAGACCTTTGGACTTCGGGCCGGTAGGTTTCACGGGTCGGAGTTATTAGAAAAGTAATTTCCTTGTACTACCAAACATTGGTCTCACGCGGTTTTGGGCGAGTAGAGGCTCTTTTGGCACTTCATTCGACATTTTGAAACACAAGCATTCACGTTTAGAGTACTCTTGAACTTTGATGATTGACCTAAATAGACAATGTTAAATTTGACCTTGTATGTTTGAAAACCTCATTAAATTATCCTATAACTATGATTATTTTGGAATGGAGGAGCTAAATTTGAATCTATTTTGTACATGACTACATATGCTATTATGTACAAAATCATAGCAAAGATTGGTGCCCCCATAATTTAGGTATGATTTACAAATGCCATGAAATCAAATTCAAATAATTGAATAGACTTCATGTTGAATTCGATTGTTTAAACCATCTTAAGTTGAGTTCAAATGTATGCTATTTCATAGGTAGCTATTTATAATGTTCATTGTGTAACTTTCGTATGTATAATGTGCTTTACACACACAACATGAACTATACTCACGTTTATATTTGATTGCTTAGAGGATGCATTGTGCGGAGTTTAAAATACTAACTATGTGGATCAATTTTGTCGAGTAATAACATAGACATGCTGAAATTCGATAGAATCTAGATGTCTGATGGATCAATGACCGTTCCTTACGTGAATTGCAAATATCATGATCCCATCCTAATATTTGGATACAATTTATATCTTTAATCAATGTGTACATCAGTCTTTTTCGTGTAGTTTTACTCTCCATCGGTGGTCTCTCGCACATGCTCACACATTCTCTCCCAAGGTGTCTTTCTCGCAGACATGCTCTCAATATAACCCTCCCTCCCTCTCGTAACCATTTACGACTGTTTTCACTAACGTTTAGCACAAGCACTCTTCCTCTCACAAGCATACACACGCACAATCCCCATCGACCCTTTCTATATACATAGACCTGCCTACGTGTCTCATGTACGCACATTATATTTAGGCATGTCTCTCATGCATTGTCTCACACCTCTCTTCCTAATCGACGAGTATGATTCTAGCAGAGCATTCTGTAGGATGCCCCTTAAGTTAGGTTGGATGAAGAGTAATATCAGAGAGAAGGAGTTACCTTAGTCTGAGAACCTAGGGTTACAAATCCTTGCTGGCTTTGTCAGTGGACACAGAGTCCTTCACAATTCTGCTATCTTTGTCTTGTACGACTAGTCATCCATGGGTCTCCCTAAATGCGTCACGGGTCGACCAATGTGGCGCAGGACGGAACCGAACGAAGGGCCTCACCTCGACCCACCGGACCTCACGCGGTGACACATCCTCTGCCCCCACGTCTCGTTGTCTTCTCACACCCACACATACCACCAAAGACATCACACAAAAAAAATCTCCTGGTGCCTCTATCCCCTCCCCCTTGCATATACACACTCAAGGGAATCTCTCGCCGTGAATTCATATTCGTCTCTCTCTCTAGACCACTCTCATTTCTCGTGCTATCTCTCCCACGCCCCCCCCCCACCGGCCCATCTACCCATGCCTCTCTCGAATACATAATACACACACATACCTCTCTAGGCCCTGCCAAATGCATCAACTACACATTCACACATGTTACATCACGTACCCCATTGATCTAAAAATCCCTCTCTTCGCGTTTATTTCGCATACAACATTCCTTTTGAATAAAGTGTGGCCAAAAAATTATTTTAGAATTTCTACATATATACAACATTACAAAGTTATATGGAGGAGTATGAACGCTAATTTGCATTGCATGGTGCCCACAATGATATTTATTCCGCACTGTGAATTTGTATATTTTTATACTATATATAAAGTTAGTCATAATAAATAGAAACAAAGAGCATCTCTCTCCATCACATACCCCCCCCCTCTACGCCCCTTTCACGTACGCACACAAACTATCTCGAGGTCCTCTAAAAGTAAGCCCCCAGCACATTCACGCATGTTTCATCTTTCTCTTGTGATATATACAGTGACGATCATTGTATTTGAAGCAAAAGCACGATACGTACATTGGACTTCAGAATCCACTCATTACGGTCACCATTTATGTTTTGTGGTTATTATACAGTCACAAGTTAACTGTGCAGCTCTGTATTTGTTCAAGACACAACTAGTTGACCAGTTAAACGCTCCATGTGGCACCTCTAGTGTTGGATCACATTATCTCACTACCATTGGGCCCACCTGTCGGTTTGTATCTACTCTACATCTACACTCTTATAAAATACACTCTTATTAAAAACAGAGTTGGTGATGATGGTGTGCTTGCCATCTTGCAATATAGGCCGTCCGATTTATATCTGACAGATAGGAAGGAAACTATGGCAATTTTGCAAAAAGGTAACCACACACCTCTCCACATTTGCAAATAAGGCCTTCCCTCATTCATCCTTTTCTCTCACAAGATAAACTAGTCATACAAATGCATCTTGATGTTACATGCAACACATGGGCATCTTGCTAGTAAGAATGAAAACACACGACAAAAAAATATTGGATGGTAGTTCGGAGTCATGACCGCGGGCACAACGGACAAGGTGGCCTTGTATTGGTATGCTGAGCCGTCTGTTTTAACACAGAGGAGCTGGTGTGGTGATTATACACACACGCACGCATGCACACGAACTGCATGCACGCAACACTCACATAAACACATGCAGCCACACACGCATGCAACACTCACACATACACACACAACCACACACGCACGCAACACTCACACACACACACACGCACACATGCATACACACACCAGTACACACACAACCAACACACACTCTCACGCTCAAGTGCTCAACTTACACCTGCATGCGCACACATCAGGCCTTGACAGACACATACACACCCAGGTGATTCCCGCACACGGGTTGGAGTCTTGTCACGCCTACATAAATTTGTGTTTATCTGACCTTTTCCCTATGCAAACTAACGGGTGGGACCCACAAGGAATGTGGTCAATTTAACTAGTCAACATGGTGCCACATAGACTATTTGGCCGGTCAACAGAGTGCAATGCGATACTAAACCGTGAGCAAGTGACCGTATAATCACCACAAAATGTATATAGTGACCGTAATCAGCTTATTCTAAAGTTCGGCGACTATATTACGCTTTTCTCTCTGTAGGCCCTCCAAAACTATATCTCTACACATTCTCGCATGTTACATCTAACAATTATGCAATACAGCACTACCACTACACCCTAACACAATAAATCATATGTGTTTTTAGTTTTACTAGATATCATATTGTTACTTAATTATTCAGTTTGCATACATTAAAATTGCCTTTGAAATGTATGGCCAGTATCATCTACCGCGCGGGAAAAATCCTGCCCTTTCCTGTTTAATCGGGTTTGTATCGATGGACTGTGCGAAACAGCAAAACTATAGTACTATATAGTACAAGTGACAGTTCACTGGCCGCCGTGTCGTGTACTCCTCCTTCGTAAGAGTGGAGTGCTCGCTTTCATAAATCTTCTAGTCCCTTTCGCCAACATGTGGGACATCAAGCTACCAGGTCCACGTGCCATACCGAAATAGAGTGCAGAGCAGCCAGGGTGAAGCACCCCAGTCATGGCACCGCCATAGTAATGAGCAATGAGGCGTCAAATCACAAAGCTGCACCTTTCCCGCAGTTAAGTTGGAGGGACGAAGTAATAATGCTAAAAAAAGAAGTTGGAGGGACGAAGCAACCATCATTTCACTCGTTGCTGAATCCGCTTCTCCCTCATCTTCTTCAAGTTAACCACATGTTGCTTCTGTCGTTGTTCTGCCTCATGTGGGACGCGGATCGTCTTGGTAAAGCACTGACACGTGGGACCGCATGTTAGCAAACCGCCAGGACAACATCCTCTAAAAATAAGAAACCTCCCCCACCATCCGCGCGGCAAAATCACCTCCTTTTTTACTAATCTTGATTCTATAATTTTTTAGATCAATATAATTGAGATTTGTATAGATAGCACACAGGAGCAAAACCAAGTGGTATGCTTAAGGGCATCCACGGTGTGTAGCCAAATGTGAAAATAGCTTTTGGCATCATGGCAACCATTGTGGATGGTTCTACCAAAGCCAAAAAGATGGAACTGAAGCTCCCTGATTGATCGATTGAAGGAATAGAAAAATGCAATGTCTCTCCTCTTTCTCCCGTGCTTGGACGCATGTACAGTATAGAGCACAGAGTCTACTTCCCTGTCCCTTCTATCACAAATCACAAAGCAGTGAGGCATCAAATCACAAAGCAAGAACGAAGCAACCATCATTTCACTCTTTGTTGATTCCGCTTCTCCATCGTCTTCTTCGAGCAACCACCTCACCGCACTAAGCTGGACAGACGACGCCAAACCACAATGTTTGAGATATCGTCGACGTCACCGCAATGGGGAAGGAAGTCAAATATAGTTACTACCTCCATTTTTTGTACACAAGGCTAGTAATATCAAAATTACAATTTGCAAAAGGCCACTAACACTAATCGAGGGAAAATTGATGGGGTTTGCCTCGTACTAGCAACTAAGGACATTAATATACCTTGCATGTATGTGGAAGTGAGAAGGTTGGTTTGCATGGCGCTGCATTAATCAAGCGATGAGGAGTGAGATGGTTAGCTCTTTGGGCTTTGGAGAAAAAAATACGCATTAATTGACACCTCAAACGAAGATTTGTATTGATTAATCCCGCGAGGGAAAACCCCGCCTTTCTTTTTTAACACTAGTACTCCTAGTACGTACGTACTTATCCTGTTTGGGTCTAGGCCTTGCATTGCCATACTTTGCCACAAATATTTGCCAAGCTTGCCTAAAGTTTTAAAAATGAAAAGGAGGTACACTTGCGCACGGCTGGCACGGTCACACCACACCCTCACACGGTCGCTCCTGCACACCGCGGTCGCACTGCACCCTCACACAATCGCTCTTGCACACTGCAAACCCAACCAAGGGAATGCACCCTCACTGACACGTGCTGTCACATGTGAACAAACCAAACTCAGCCATCCTACCACTAACACATAATTTTCGTTCATAGAGTATGTTTATCCAACCACATGTTGGGGAGGATCCGTGCGGCCCGTGCGGTGGTCTATTGGGGAAGAAGAAGAGGTGAGGAAGAAGGGTTAGGAGACATAGGATATTGATCCAACCGCTTGAAATGGTAGACTGACCCAAATGATGAAAGTCAGGCGACTTGCATAACAATATATGTTTTTACACAGCAAAAGATCCATAAAATCAACAACATAAAGAAAAACTATCACTGCTCGCAGAACAAGATGACCTCGTCGTCTTTGGCTGCCGGCGCGAACTAGCCGTAGCTGTCGACGTGTGTCTCCGCACTGTGGTTGTCCTCGGCCTCCAGCTACTTGTTCATGCGGAGCATGCGGGCGCTGTGCACGGACAAGAGCACCGCCCGGTTCAAGTCGAGGACGTTCGGTTCCGCCTGCAGGAGGGCCTTGATGGCAGCGGCATCTGCGCGCTCCGCGTCGAGTCAAGCCTCTGCCGCTCGGTTCAAGTCCAGGACGTCCGGTTCCTCCTGCAGGAGGGCCTCGGCATCCGCACGCTCCGCGTCGAGTTGAGCCTCTGCTGCCTGGTTCAAGTCTAGGACGCCCGGATCCGCCTGCAGGAGGACCTCGATGGTATTGGCATTCGCGTGCTTGGTTCACATCCACGACACCCGGTTCCGCCTGCAGGAGAGCCTTGATGGCAGCAGCATGCGCACGCTCCGCTTCGAGTTGAGCCTCTGCCTCCCGGTCCTCCTTTAGTATCGCCAGGTTGAACCGCTGGTCTGCCTGCACAATGGGGACTCGGACGACAGCACGAAGTCGACGTCCATCGTCTCATACCCATCGTGGGCCTTCTGCGCCGCGACCTTCGCCATGAACATTGGATCGGCTTCCTCCTCCTCATAGCTTGGCTCCAGACAACTCGAGGATTGGCCTGCCGCAAACCGAGCTTGGGAACAGAGGTCTGTGGCACCGACCACCGCTGCGATTTATGCGCGGCACTCCGGTGTCAGCATCTTGTAGTACGTGATCTTGCAGCACACCATGGCTTTCTGGCGAACAAGGGGACGCTTGATGCGGGCTAGGAGATCGAAAGGTGGGGGAATGGGCTGGAGATTAGGTGTGGTTTTGGGGCAGTGGTTGGCGTAGGCCGAGCAGCAAAGGTTTTGGTGTGAATAGTGGTTTTGGTGACGACCGGTTAATCGGTTTTGACTGTACATCGCTCTTGTCGCGTTCGCATTGCACCCCGGCATGCCGGACCCTCCACGTCGCTCACCGAATGGAACGCGCTTCGTCTTGCGTTTTCGGTCGCTTGTGGGACCGCAGTTGAGAGCAAATCGACGTCCCTCCCCCTTCCCTGCCTGTGTCATTTATACTACCACTTCCTCCGTTCTATGCGGAGTAAATAAAAATAGAGGGAGTATACTACGGATCAGGATTCCTTGACATGGCCGAACCCATTGAGTAACTGACATGAGGGCCTAGTAAGCATGGGGTCCACCAGTAAGTGACCGAAAGGGAGGGTAAGGCAGGGATACCTATGTCAGAGGATCCACTTCCACTACTACTCCCTCCTTCCATTTACTATATAGGGCCTAATGCATTTTTCAAGGCTAACTTTTACCAAATGTTAGAGTAATAATATATTACATGCAACTTACACAAAGCATACGGTCAAATTCGTATGTGAAAGGAGCTTCCAATGATATAATTTTCACATGATACATCTCATGTACTATTAATCTTGTCAATAGTCAAATGCGGTTTTGAAAAATGCATTAGAGCATGGTTAATAATATAGCCAGTCGATGGCTATAAGGAACTGCCATGTCACTATAGCCATCATCTATTATATGCACTCATATAGTAGTGTGGGCTATAAGTTTGGCTATTTCCCGCAAAAAATTATAATGTTGGCTATTGTATTTGTACCTTTTCCCATCTCCTCTCTATCTCTTTCTTCATATTTATTGTATTTTAACTAGGAATGCGTATATAGCTAGGCTCTTGCATGAGAGCTGACTCCCCTTACTTTTTTACATCTCTCTCCTCCACATAGGCCCTATATAAATGGATGGAGGGAGTACTACTATGAGCATTGCATACTCTAGTATAGATGTTGTCAGTACTCCACTAGTACTATTGGACATGGAGCTTAAAAAAGTTACTATTGGACTGGCTATACGTGGCGAAATCCTAATAGGAAGAGCATGCGCGAGAACAAGCACATTCACATGGTAGAAAACAAATTGGAAACCATCTCGAGTACAAATCTAGGAGTATGTACGAATCTAACAATATTGATTGGGCGTTGTTGAATGTTGATACTTTCTTCTGTAAGTTTGATCAAAGTAGAGATAATTTGACTACACATAAAACTTATATGTAAACTAGAAAGGATCGAAGGGAGTATATTGTACGTTTAAAAACGAAACAAACATTGAATACCCTTTATATATGATTTGCGGATGCTATGATCACCGCCTTAGGTATCACACATGCCCCCACTCGTTCTCTCTCGATTTCATCTCGGGGTCCGAAGATAGATTGAAAGATAGGTTCGTTTCGCTTATGAACATACAATACACTACTATGGAAAACCTTATACATAGAACTTTAGCAGTAGTGCGTGTGAAAAAACCACGCTAGTGCTAAGTAGCAGTAGCGCGTTGGCGTAAACCGCGCTACAGATACAATTGTAGCAGTAGCGCGCCTGAAGATAAATGTGCTACTACTAAAATTCCCACTGCTTAACCGATAGGCTACACATAGTAGTAGCGATCTACGGCGAATAGTGCTACCACTACATGCTTTGTAGCAGCGCATTTGTGCAGAAAGGCGCTACTGATAAAGGAACTAAAATTAAATGGAAATCAGAAAGAAAAGTAAATGAAAATGAAAGAAATAGAAAAGGAGAAAGGAAAAAAATGTAAAGAAAAATAAATGAAAGGGGGAAAAAAGAGAAAGGAGTAGCAGTAGCGCGTATCCAGGAACGCGCTATAGCTAACTTAGCAGTAGCGCACTTCCCGGAAAGTGCTACTACTACTTTTGACTTAACCGCACGTTCGTTCTTCCCCATGGCCACTTCCCCCAAATCCCAACTCCTCCATTGTCACCGTCGCCGTCGCCCGTCGGCCGTCGCGTGCTCTCCTATTGCTCTCCGCACACTCTCGACGCCGCCCCGACCCCGGATTCGACGCTGCCCCCGACCCCGACCTCGACACCGCCCGCGACCCCGACCTCGATGCCGCCCTCCGCCGCGCGCCCGAGCCCCGACCCCGACCTTAACGCTGCCTGCCCCTCCCTCGCTGCAGCCACCCGAGCTGAGCACGCCTGCTCCTCCCCCTCCCCTACCTCTGCCTAGGGTTCTTCAAATTTTAATTGCATCAAATTAGTTAGGGTTCATCTATTGCATCAAATTTCTGATTATCCGCTACCACTTTCCACCCCTAGATTCATCAAATTAGATGGTAATTAGGGCAGTAGTTCCTAGGTACTAATTAGTTAGTAAGAAATAGGTACTAATTAGGTACTAGTTTATTTTTATTTATAGTAAGTTTACTTTTAGTAAGAACTAGTTGAATTAATAAAACTAGTTGAACATGTCACATTTGTTGTTATTTTTTAGTTAAAGCAATTTTTCCCGCATCGACGTCGACGATTCCTATCCCGCATCCTTGTCGTCAACTCGGTGGAGGACACTTGCTTGACCAGATGGGCCATGTCCGAGACTGGGCTCCACCAGGCTGGTACTGGGAGGCGCTACCTACCGGGGGGCACAGCTTGGTGAGGAGTCAGCCTGTCATTGACCCGAACCTTCTTTGGTGGCGGTCGCATGGGCCAGTGACGGTCGAGAGGCTTGACGACCCCGCGGAGGTGGTACGTCACCATGTCAGCGAGGAGGACGCGCACGTCCGTCGCTACTTGGTTGCGCTGGAGCACATGTTCTCCAATACCTGGCAGGTTCTCCAGGGATCTCACTGGAGCTATGATCCTGTGATGGTTCCTTATCTTTGGGTGTCCACCGCCTGCGCCGATACCGGTCGTTTGCTAGGGTTTTAGTTGTATTGGTGATGTTATATGTATGATACTATTTGGGATGTATTAGTGATAATATTCGACGATGTACGGACGCAAGAGATGATTTACTTTTTCTTATTTGCATGCTAATTTGAATACTTATTTATTTTATGATTTGGTTTTGCTTATTGAATGCTCATGTCAATATGTGTCCTATAAGATATTCTGAAATGTATATCTTGTGTTGCTCAAATAGGATATGTGCTTGCCCAAGTGGCCGGTTATGTTTGAAGGTTACACCTCCGAGTGGCCTATGTTTTGCCGGAGTGTTGATTCATTTCCGTTCTGGCAAATTTCAGGCGCTCGATATGTCCTATTTTAGCAAAGGTCATGCGGATTTTTCCGTGAATTTTGGCATGACTTGTGCCAGAATATGTAGGAAATATCGAGTGCCCTGGATTTGTGTGTTGAGTATCCTGGTAGTTGTCTTCGATCGATTTTCAATTAATGTTTCAACTATGAACATAGGAAATGTTTGACGACAAAAAGGATTTCGGTATTTGCAAATACTGCAAAGACGAGCGCGACCTGTGTGACAGTATCTTCCTAGATGATGATAGGCGCTTCAGCATCAAGCTGGATGAGAACTTTGAAGTGGATACAATAAGTCACAACGACAAGTCTTTTTTCATAATTAAGGATGACATTTGGTTCATTTACTTCAACTTATAATTTAATTTTTTTACTATTCTACTAGCGTATCCCCTTCCATGCAAGAGTTTTTGTCTTGGATAAGATAGGTTTCAGCCCTATGAAAACTACTATGGAGGTAAAGAGAGTTTACTAGAAGACCGAGCATGGTTATACTTTCCACACAAAATTATACAACGCAGACACCTACACTTATTTTGAATGCAAAACTTGGCAAGCACTATGCAAGACTTATGCATTTGAGCCTGATATGGTTATCACGTTTGATATTCGTCTAGAAGATGATATTGAAGGTAATATCGACATCTGGGTCGATGTGCAGATGCCTCCAGTTATACCATTATGTGAGTTTCTCAACCATATTTATGTCTTTGATATTGTTTATTCAAAAATAGTTGACAACTAATTTCTATTGATAGCTTATTTCCATTCAAGCAAACATGTCTAGCGCTTAGTAGATAGGACCTACTACTGTCCCGGGGCTGAACGAAACTGCGAGGAGATAAGTCATTATGATTCATGGCTTGAGGATCTTCATACTGTCAAGACAAATTATTTGTCTGGACTTTAAAATCTTAGTACTCAAAACGTGCGGCCAATAGTGTTCATACTGAACTACGGTCACATCTACTTAGGAAAGATGGTAAGATTTTTACTATTTGTCCTCAGTGCATCTTTTGCTTACATTATAACTTCATTGCTAAGTATATTACTATATGATGTTCTTCAACAGGGACTCCCGATGAATGTTGTGCCTCATTGGATCGAGAATAAAGGTCGCATGAGAATGGTTAGCTTACGGCCAAGACATCCTACAATGCACTTTAGTGCATTCATGATTTCTAATAGCGAGGAATGCTTAATAGTGAAAGACTGGAGCAAAATTGGGAACAATCACAGAGAAGTACTAGGGGACAGCAATCAGAAGTGCAGCCCACGATTAGGAGACAGGTTCATCTGCATGCTCGAGCATGATGAAGTAGGAGTGCTGAAAGTGCAACTATCCCTAGCTGGTTTTGGTAATTCATAACAACATATAGCTCATTGAGCTAATGCTATTCCAAGACTATTATTTCAGGAAAGCTCAATGAATGGCATGGCATGGATGATGAAAGTGGATCCCTCAAAATACTAAGGACAAAGGATTGGCTCAAGCTCAAAAGCTCAAGACTCTTCATTTTATATTCTAGTGATCCAAGATCACATTGAGTCTATAGGAAAAGCCAATACTATCAAGGAGGGATGAGGTGTTGCTTAACGAGCCTCTTGCTTCATGTGCTTAGTGATATGCTCCAAAACCCTCAGCTACCTAGTCACATCCACAAATGACCTAAACCCAAAGCCAAAATTGGTCACAACGATTCTTCCTATCCGGCACCACCGATTCCAAAAGTCATAGCCACTGCCACAAACCCTAAGCAACTCGGTCTTACCGATAGGGATCTCGGTCTCACCAAGATGGGGTTGCAATCTCTCTGTTTCCCTTTGTAACATTTTGGTCTAACCGAAGTGAGCGATTGGTCCCACCGAGATTGCAATTTAAACTCTCTGTTTCCCTTTTGTAACATTTCGGTCTCACCGAAAAGACCAAATCGGTCCCACCGAGTTTACCTGACCAACTCTCTGGAAAGCTTATTACCAAATCGGTCTCACCGAGTTTGTGTAATCGGTCTTACCAAGATTATGTTATGCCCTAACCCTAACCGAATCGGTCTCACCGAGATGCATGTCAGTCCCACCGAAAATCACTAACGGTCACTAGGTTTACTAAATCGGTCCGACCGAGTCTGTTGAATCGGTCCCACCGAGTTTGGTAAATTGTGTGTAACAGTTAGATTTTGTGTGGAGGCTATATATACCCCTCCACCTCCTCTTCATCCGTGGAGAGAGCCATCAGAACAAATGTACACTTCCAACTTACCATTTCTGAGAGAGAACCACCTACTCATGTGTTGAGGCCAAGATATTCCATTCCAACCATATGAATCTTGATCTCTAGCCTTCACCAAGTTGCTTTCCACTCAAATCTTCTTTCCACCAGATCCAAAACCCATGAGAGAGAGTTCAGGGTTGGGGAGACTATAATTTGAAGCACAAGAGCAAGGAGTTCATCATCAACGCACCATTTGTTACTTCTTGGAGAGTGGTGTCTCTTAGATTGGCTAGGTGTCACTTGGGAGCCTCCGACAAGATTGTGGAGTTGAACCAAGGAGTTTGTAAGGGCAAGGAGATCGCCTTCATGAAGATCTACCGCTAGTGAGGCAAGTCCTTCGTGGGCGACGACCATGGTGGGATAGACAAGGTTGCTTCTTCGTGGACCCTTCGTGGGTGGAGCCCTCCGTGGACTCGCACAACCGTTACCGTTCGTGGGTTGAAGTCTCCATCAACGTGGATGTACGATAGCACCACCTATCGGAACCACGCCAAAAACATCCGTGTATCCAATTGCATTTGAATCCTCCAAACCCTTCCCTTTACTTTCTTGCAAGTTGCATGCTTTAATTTCTGCTGCCTATATAATCTTTGCATGCTTGCTTGAATAGTGTGATGATTGCTTGACTTGTCCTAAAGTAGCTAAAATCTGCCAAACTCTAAAATTGGGAAAAGGCTAAGTTTTTAATTGGTCAAGTAGTCTAAACACCCCCCCTCTAGACATACTTCAAGGTCCTATAAGTGGTATCCGAGCTTTGGTCTCCATTTGCTTTGATTTCCATAGCTTTTGGTGGTCATAGCCTTGGTTTCACAACCTAGGAGAGTATGGCGTCTAGTGAGGGAAATTATCACTGTAGAGGTCCTTACTTTGATGGTACTAATTTTGCTAGTTGGAAGCATAAGATGAAAATGTATATTCTTGGACATAACCCCGCCGTTTGGGCAATTATTTGTATTGGCTTGCAAGGTGAATTCTTTGATGGGAGAGAACCGAACCGTGAAGCTAATGCGGAAGAATTGAAGATGCTGCAATACAACGCTCAAGCTTGTGATATCATCTTCAACGGATTGTGCCCCGAAGAATTCAACAAAATCAGCCGTCTTGAGAATGCAAAGGAAAATTGGGATACTTTGATTGATATGCATGAAGGTACCGAATCCGTCAAGGAATCCAAGTTGGATGTGCTCCAAAGTCAGCTTGACAAGTTCAAAATGAAGGATGGTGAAGGTGTCGCTGAAATGTACTCTAGGCTTGCTCTTATCACAAATGAGATTGCCGGCTTAGGGAGTGAAGAGATGACCGACAAATTCATCATCAAGAAGATCCTAAGAGCATTGGATGGAAAGTATGATACCGTGTGCACATTGATCCAAATGATGCCAAACTACAAAGATCTCAAGCCAATAGAAGTCATTGGAAGAATTGTTGCTCATGAGATGTCACTCAAGGATAAGGAGGAACTTCACAACAAGTCAAGTGGTGCTTACAAAGCCTCAAGTGAAGCCCCCACATCATCAAGTGAGAAACAAACCTTCAATGAAGAATTGAGCTTAATGGTGAAGAACTTCAACAAATTCTACAAGAGTAGAAGCAAAGAAAGAAGCTCCAAGTCAAGGTCTTACCATGAAAAAAGATCTTCTAGTCGAGAGCGCAATTGCTACAATTGTGGGAGACCCGGACACTATTCCAATGAGTGTACGGCACCCTACAAAAGAAGAGAAGATTCTCCAAGAAGAAGAAGCAAAAGAGAAGAATCACCACCAAGAGTGAGGAGGAGTAGAGATGATCGTTATGAACGAAGACCCTCACGGAGAAGCAAGGATTCGGAAAGGAAGGACAAGTCATCAAGAAGCTACACAAAACAAAGACATCAAGCTCACATTGGTGAATGGGTATCCGGATCTGACTCCGACAATCACTCTGAGAGAAGCTATCACTCCGACTCCGAATATACTCAAGATGAAGGTGTTGCCGGTCTATCACTTGTGTCAACCAAATCCTACGACATATTTGATTCACCAAATGAAGGAATTGGAAGATGCTTCATGGCCAAAGGTCCAAAGGTAACACATTCTGAGTATGTTGATTTCAATAGTGATGAAGATGACTTGCTTGTGGATGATGATTTACTTGTTGACAACTCTAGTGATGAATACTATGATGAAACTTCAATTAATCATGCTAATCAAGATAAAACGAATGACAATGATAAGGAGAAGATTGAGCTTCTAACTAAAGAAGTAAACACTCTTAAGTTGGCTTATGAAACTATCTTCGAAGATCATCGAGAACTTTTAAGGGCTCATGAGAAGTTACGCTCTGAAAAGCTCAATCTTGAGCAAGAGCATGAGTTCTTAAAGGCAATCAATGATGATCTCCGTAAGAAAAGTTCTTCTTACATTGCCAAGCGTTTACTCTTATCTACTTACATGCCTCAAGTCAAGTGTAGTAACAAGTACAAGAAAGATACTTCCTCTAGTAGTAACAATAATAATGTCAAATCCAATATTGTTGCTTCTAGTAGTTCTCTTGATTCCACTAATGATTCTCTTAGCCAAGTTAAACTTGAGCATGAAAATAGCTTATTGAAGGGAATTATAGAGAAAGGTGTTTACAAGAGCCTTGTCGGGAGTAAGCAATTCGAGGAAATTGTACGCAAGCAAGGAAGACACCGGCAGAATCAAGGTGTTGGTTTTGAACGAAAGTTCAATGCCAATGGAGTTGAGTGGCAAGAAGATCAATACCCCAAGACGAAGTTTTTTCCTCAACAAGAGAAGTATGATCCTACTTCCTTCAAGGGAACACAAGCTCAAGATGATCTTCCACCACAAGAACAAAAGAACAAAGGCAAGGACAAGCTTCAAGAAGAGATTGATGCATTTGAAGAAGCACCTAAAGCCTTGTTCAAGTGGGTTCCCAAGACTACGTCAAGTTCTACTTCATCAAGTACAACTACAACTCCAAGGATTCCCATCAAGATGATGTGGATCCCGAAGAAGAAGAACTAGAGAGTTCTTGAGGGTGACTCCGCCAACATTCCTCACTCATATCATTATGGCAAGAACAAGTGCAATCAACTTCCACATCTTGCACTAGTTCAAGGAGTCACAAACCCTCATGTTGGTAAGGCAAGGGACAAGGTAACCTAATGATTTCAAGGACATCATCTTATGTGTGCATCACTCTATGTCTATGGATATTCTTGTTTGTTCCTTGTGGGACTAACCCATGTAGGTAAGTTGAAAGTGCAACTCACTCCAAAGGATTGCTCCAAATGATCTACATCAACATAGAGCATCCACATCTTCAACACCTACATGAAGTCATCATCGACAAAACCCAAGGTTAGTTCATCCCTCTAAGAGGGGATCCCACATCTAGGGGGAGATTAACTCTAAGAATTGAGTCAAAGCAACTCTAATGGTGTGAACAAATCAATGCATTATGTAAAAGTGGTAACCCCACTTGAGCTTAAACGATGAGTATGACCTATGATCAAGTGTCTTTCATTTGACTCCTAAGTCAATATACTCATATATAGATGACCTAGTCATCGCCAATTGTTTGATAGATGCTCGAATTGGTTGTGCATGCTTTGCCACATATTTCATTTGCTATCTTATTGTGTGAGCATCTTGGTGCATATTTTACTCATTCAAGGACATCCACTTGTTGTTTTGATTGTTTGGGTTCTTTTCTTTTTGCCAAGTGGATGGACAAGAATGCCTAAGAACCTTCTTTATCTATCTATGCTTTCCTCATCTCAAATTCTATTCATGCTACATCACAAAATTTGATATAGTCAGATTCGAACCACTCTGTGTGAGGAGCACTCGGAGTCCCCGATTCGTCATAGACTTAAACTTCCAAAACCTCTTTGTTACTCTCGGTCTGACCGATTCCTCCATTTCGGTCCTACCGAGGTCATTAAGTTGATCTGAGTTTTCAATCTCGGTGCAACTGATTTGAACTTTTCGGTCACACCGATTTGCTGTAACTGTACACAGTTATGCATCTCGGTACTACCAAGTTGTTCCACTCGGTCACACCGACAGGGTCGGGCTATATATAGTCACGGGCAAAATTTTGGAAATTTCTCCGAAACCCTTCGCCCGCGCAATAGCTCACTCTGCCATCGAAGGTCTCCGATCGTCTCCTTGTTGCCCGCAGCCTCCTATCGCTGGTCTCTGCCACCGTCAACGGATTTCGCCCCGCCGTTGCCGCCGTAGCGAGTCTACCGCCAAGCTAGGGTATGGACTCGATCTTTGTGCTATCCTCGTTTGATTCCTAGCACATTGTGTTCTCATTGAATCTTGCCACGATTGAAACACTTCTATCCAGCCAAAGTAGTCTGTAGATTAGATTAGATTCAAATTTTTAGGGTTAGGTTTCCGCCGAAACCATCTCGGACCCACCGAGTTGAAAAACTCGGTCTCACTGATTTGGCTTATGGCATTGCAGTAGTGATTCTTTGTCGGTGTACTAGAGTAGGGGTGCCTTAGTATCCCAAACTTGTGCACGGGCAGTCGCAGCGCCCCGCGGCAAGGCTTGCCGGGCGACCGCCAAGGTCCTCCGTGGTTCCTTTCGAACCATTCAAGAACAAAGTGTTTAAGACAAGGCCCCGGCAAGAGGAGCTTGCCGGGAAGGCCAAGACCCCGGCAAGAGGAGCTTGCCGGGAAGGCCAACCAAGACATTTCAAGGAACTTGCCGCGAGGCGCCTCGCATCCTGGCAAGGCCCGACAAGCAACAAGCTTCCGGACGCGACAAGACAATGACCGCGGCAAGACGCTTGCCGCGGCAGGCTACCACTCTGTACCCGCGATCCAGCGCATCCACCAACGTGTCGCCCTGTGATCCTTCCAGGCGTGCGTGGCGAGAGGCTGTGCAACCAGCGGTGCGAGGTGGAAAGCGGAGATGACAAGATGGCCATCGTGGCGAGCGGTGGCGCCCCTAACGGTCACTTTTCTGCACTGTTTGGGCGACGCAGATGGGCATTCAATGCTTTTGTCCCCTGTCGTCAGGGTTAGGTAGGATGCACTGTACGAGTAGGTGTACCTACTGCAGTTCTTTTACATTTTACCCTTGCATGCGTTGCCACCTGTCGGTGACCCCTTTAACATATAAAAGGAGGCCCGTGCGCAACGTAGGGGGGGTTCGAAACCAGAAAACACTCACGCTCGGTTTCGAGCGTACTGTAGCTCTCAGCGCTCCCGAGCAAGAACACAATACAGCTCGACAAGCAGCAGTAGGAGTTTTATCTCTCCGGAGAGCTCCGAAGCTGGGTAAACCGCTCGTGTTCCTCGCCTCGATCTGCTCTTCGTGCGATCTCCGCCCCCCGCCGGACCGAAAAGGGGCCCTTTGCCCCATAGGTGTTCATTCCCACGACATCTTTGGTGCGCCAGGTAGGGGGCGTCGAGGTTGTGTGAACCTGATCCAGCGTTCACGCAAGCCAGATCTTCGTCATCTTCATCGACATGCCACCGAAGAAGAAGGCTTCGGAGGTGGCTGCTCTGTCCACGTCAATCCCACCACCACTGGAGCAGACAGGTGGTGGGGTGGACGCCGGCGGAGCAACGGGCGTCGACGAGGGAGCTCTCGGTGCTGCCAGGTCCAAGGACAAGGCCCCACAAACCTCGGCATCCGTACACGCACCGCGCCCATCTCAGGAGGCGCGGGACCGACAGCGTCATGGTGCTCGCAGTACCATACGCGCATTGGAACAAGGCCAAGCTGGTGGATCTCGGGGCGCTCAAGACCAGCATGCACGCCAACATGCTGGCGTGAGCGAGATACGGTCGTCAGGACGGGGTACTGCTCCTTCCAACCCAGTTGGGAGTCCGAGCATATCTCGCTCCTTGCACCGTTCGCCCCGGCCACCGAAGACTCCAGAAGAAGCGTTGGCCCGAGCTCAACTACTCCTGGATTACCCTCCAACGGCAAACAGGATCGACGATTGGAGGGCCACTATTCAGAGCCTCATTGGCTTCGCCAACGGCGACACTCCACGGCAGCCGAATGCATCGCAGCCGCGGCAAGATTGCCAGGCGCGAGCCAATGGCGACAAGACCGGTGGGGGTGCAACCACCGTGCACTCTCCGCCCCGAAGGCCAAGATCGCCGACTCGCCGGGTCAACCTTGACGACGACTCCACTGTGTCATCTGATCCTCGAGCTAGTCGCGATCAGCGCCAAGTTCTCCACGAACGACAGCAAGAGGACGCTCGTACTCGCATCGAGCGTCGAAGAGAAGCGCGGCGTCAATCAGACCAGCGCGCTAGACCCGCTGTCGACATGCATGCGCCAGGGGAACCAGGTGACTTACCATACACGGTAGGTTGCCCTGCGTTTACTCGTGAGCTGCGGCAAGTCCAGTGGCCCAGTACGAAGAACTTCAAGCCAGATGTACCAGAGAAGTACGACGGCAAGTTGCATCCGTCGGAGTTCCTCAGCATCTACACCATCGCGGTGCAGGCTGCCGGGGGGTGCGACGACAAGATCCTCGCCAACTACTTCCCACTGGTGCTCAAGCCCAATGTCAGGTCCTGGCTCATGCACTTGCCGGACAACTCCATATCCTCCTGGGCAGATCTGTGCTATCAGTTTGTCGGCGCCTTTACAGGCGGCCACAAGCCTCATGTCCAAGAGAGCAATCTTCATCTGCTCGCCCAGAAGGAAGGAGAGCCCCTGCGCAAGTAAATTCAGAGATTCAGCCAAGTACAGCGCAACATCCCAGATGTCCACCCTGCCGCGGTCATCAGCGCGTTCCATCAGAACGTGCAAAACCGCAGGATGCGGGAGGAGATGTCGATGTGCAAGATCAGGGACGTCAGTGAGCTATATGCCCTGGCCGACAGGTGTGCGCGTGCTGAAGAAGGAAGGAAACTCCCCGGAGAGAATGCAGGAGCAGGAGGATCTGACAGTGAAGATGCCGCCCCGGCAAGGAAAAACCGGCGGCGGAACAATAGGAAGAAGAAAGGCAAAGATGTGCTAGTCGTTGAGCAGTCCGGCAACGGAGGTGGCGCCAAGGAAGCTGAAGCTGTGGCGGCCGCCGACAAGCAGGACGGCTCCGGCATGCAGTATTGCAAGATCCACCGCACCAAGGGCCATGATCTCCAGAGCTGCAAGAAGGTTGAGCAGCTTGTTGAACAGCAGAAAGCTGAGTACGAGCGATGCGACAAGGAGAAGGCCCAAGAAGGTACTGGAGGATCCGGCAAGAAGCGTCCCGGCCGGGGAGGGCGCCGCGGCAAGGCCAAGCAGCGGCAAGGAGACAGGCCTCCTCGCGGCCGCGACAAGGATGAAGATGAAGATGAAGATGATGATATGGATGATGATGAGGCCGACGAGCAGGAGTTCCAGAAAGCCACAGAGGTCTTATGCGTTGACGGCGGTGCTTCTCTGCATACTTCACACCGCCAGCTCAAACAGTGGGTGCGGGAAGTCAATGCGGCAGAACCACCCGTCGAGTCACGCAAGCCTCTGAAGTGGTCCAGCACGCCTATCGTCTTTGATATTGAGGACCACCCTGATCGCATAACTGCGGTCGGGTGCTTACCGATGTTGGTCTCACCAACCATCCGCAACCTCAAGGTCACTAAGATGCTAGTTGATGGCGGGGCCGTCTTGAACCTGATCTCCTCCGCGGTACTCCAGAAACTCCAGATCCCTGACGGCGAGCTCGAAGAGACCGGCACATTCCAAGGAATCAACCCGGGAAGGAGCAAGCCGAAAGGGAAGATCACGTTGCCGGTAACATTTGGTAGCGAGCTGAACTTCAGGACTGAGAGGGTCACTTTTGACGTTGCTGATTTCCCGTTGCCTTACAATGGGATACTCGGCCGTCCAGCACTCGCCAAGTTCATGGAAGCCTCTCACTATGCATACAACGTACTGAAGATGCCGGGTCCGATAAGCGTCATCTCTGTCCCTGGCGACAAGAAGGATGCCCTTATCTGCACCGACAAGATTTACCGGGAAGCAGCAGCCGCAGCAGATCGCAAGACACTTGCCGCTGAAGCTCCCGGGGGGAAGAAGAAGACCAAGTCCGACAAGAGCTCTGATGCCCACTCCGGCAAGTGTACCTCTTCGGAGTGCTGCGCTACCGTCGAGGACGCACCATCGAGCTCCACCGGCAAGTGTAAGAAGACGAAGACAGCTTCACCAGAGACCAAGAAGGTGTTCGCCAAGGAGGACGGCACTGGTGGTACCTTCACCATCAGTGCCACGCTCGACCCTAAATAGGAAAGCGCACTCGTTGCTTTCATGCAGGCGAATGTCGACGTGTTTGCGTGGCAACCGTCTGACATCCCCGATGTTCCCAGGAAAGTAATTGAGCACCATCTTGCCGTCTGTCCTCACGCGTGGCCCGTCAAGCAGAAAGTCAGGAAACAAGCAGTGGAGCGCCAAGAATTCATTGCAGAAGAGATCAAGAAATTGGAAGCAGCAGGCCTTGTCAGAGGAGTGCTCCATCCTACGTGGTTGGCCAATCCTGTAGTCGTGCGCAAGGCAAATGGGAAATGGAGGCTTTGTATTGACTTTACTGATGTTAATAAAGCTTGTCCCAAAGACCCATTTCCCTTGCCGCGCATTGACCAGATTGTTGACTCCACGGCTGGATGTGACTTGCTTTCATTTCTTGATGCATACTCAGGATATCATCAAATCTTCATGGCAGAAGAGGATGAGGAGAAGACCGCATTCATCACTCCATGTGGCACATACTGTTTTGTACGGATGCCTTTCGGATTAAAGAATGCTGGTTCGACATTTGCAAGGGTTGTCCATGACGCTTTTGAGCCACAGATACATAGGAATGTAGAAGCCAACATGGATGACATAGTGGTCAAGAGCAAGGACAAGGCAACCCTGATTCAAGATTTAGATGAAACCTTCACAAATCTGTGCAAGATCAACCTCAAACTTAACCCCGAGAAGTGTGTGTTTGGAGTCCCCTCCGGCAAACTTCTCGGGTTCTTCGTGTCTCAGCGGGAATAGAAGCCAATCCCGACAAGATCAAAGCCATTGAGCAGATTGAAGCACCAAAGCGCGTCAAGGATGTACGAAGGCTTGCCGGTTAAGTGGCTGCTCTCAGCAGGTTTATCTCTAAGTCTGCTGAGCGCACCCTGCCATTTTTCAAAATATTGAAAAAGGTAGGTCCAATGAAATGGACTCCGGAAGCGGAGGCTGCGCTGCAGGACTTGAAGAGATACCTGTCCTCCACTCCAATACTTGTCGCACCTAAGCCACAAGAGAAGTTGCTGCTGTATATAGCGGCAACCAATCAAGTGGTTAGTGCTACGTTAGTAGCGGAGAGGGAGGCGGATGATGAGCCAGCAACCACGGCGGATGCATCCAGCGACAAGCAGGGGGCTTCGCCGACAAGCTCTGGTCCCGACAAGGGTGGATCTGCGCAGGCACATGAGGAGGTGCAGAAGAAAATGGTGCAGCGCCCAGTTTACTTTGTCAGTTCCCTTCTGCAGGGGGCTAGATCGAGGTACTCTGGTGTGCAGAAATTGCTTTTCGGCCTTCTCATGGCCTCGAGAAAGCTGCGCCATTACTCCCAAGCACATGAGATCACAGTTGTCACTCGCTTTCCGCTGAAGAGGATACTGCAGAATCCAGAAGCAACAGGCAGGATTGTCGAGTGGGCTCTGGAACTGTCAAGCTTTAGCCTCAAGTTTGAGAGCACCTCAACTATCCCGAGCTGGGCATTGGCAGAATTTATAGCAGAGTGGACACCAACACATGATGAAGAAATTCCAGAGACAAGCATCCCCGTCAAGGAAGCAAGCAAAGAGTGGCTCATGTACTTTGATGGTGCCTTTTCGCTGCAAGGCGCCGGTGCGGGCGTGCTACTTGTCGCACCCACCGGAGAGCACCTCAAGTACATAGTCCAGATGCACTTTCCCAAGGAGCAAGCAACAAGCAATACTGCAGAGTATGAAGGTTTGCTTGCCGGCCTCAGGATCACGGTAGACCTTGGGATCAAGAAGCTTATTTTCAGGGGTGACTCGCAGCTTGTCGTCCGCCAAGTGAACTAAGATTACCAGAGTCCGTTGATGGAAGCCTATGTTGACGAAGTGAGAAAGTTAGAAGAGCACTTTGACGACCTACAGATGGAACATGTTCCGAGAGCTCAGAACGACATTGCTGACGGCCTGTCAAAGTGCGCTGCACTAAAGTTACCTGTGGAACCAGGGATCTTTGTGCTCAAACTGACTCAACCGACTGTGACGCCGTCAACTGGACAGAACAAGAAGAGGAAGTTGATTTCTGGTGACTACTTTCCGGCAGAGCTTCCCGAAGCCACCGCCAAGAAGGTCCCCAAAATCAACACTAAGAGTGTTGAGGAGCAGTCTGCTCCGGCAAGCCCTATGGTTTCTTCCGTTGAAGCAGACGCTCCCGACAAGTTTTGCTCCCGCAAACTTGCCGGGGAACATCAAGCTCCGGCTGAGCCACAAGTTCTTGCCGTAGAAGCTGATGTTCCCGCAGCAGCATATGTGCCTTTAGTCCTTGTCGTCGAGCCGCGGGCTCCAGCATGGGCACAGCAGATTGTCCGTTTCCTTCAGACAGGAGAGCTTCCCGAAGAGCAAGAAGAAGCGGAAAAAGTAGCCCGGCAGTCAAGTATGTACCAGTTTGTCGACGACACACTGTACAAAAGAAGACTCAACGGTGTGAAATTGAAGTGTATTCCCCGGGAAGACGGGCAAGAGCTGTTGGCGGAGATACATGGAGGCATATGTGGTCACCACATTGGCGCAAGAGCACTTGCCGGCAAGGCGTTCCAGCAAGGTTTTTTTTGGCCGACAGCCCTCCAGGATGCAACTGCACAAGTAACCAAGTGTGAAGCGTGCCAGTTCCATTCCAAGCAGATACACCAGCCAGCTCAAGCTCTCCAGACGATCCCTTTATCCTGGCCATTTTCGGTCTGGGGGCTCGACATCCTCGGCCCCTTTCCCCGAGCTGTCGGGGGCTTTGAGTACTTGTACGTTGCAATCGACAAGTTCACAAAGTGGCCGGAAGTGGAAGCAGTGAGGAAGGTGACAGCACAGTCAGCAGTCAAGTTCTTCAGGTCGATTGTTTGCCGTTTCGGGGTCCCTAACAGGATCATCACCGACAACGGCACACAATTCACGAGCCGCACCTTCATGCAGTACGTCCAAGATCTTGGCGCCAAGGTCTGCTTCGCTTCTGTTGCTCACCCGAGAAGCAACGGTCAAGCGGAGAGGGCAAATGCTGAAGTGCTGCGTGGGCTCAAGACCAGGACTTTCGACAGGCTGCACAAGTGCGGAAAGAACTGGATCGAGGAGCTGCCGGTGGTTCTTTGGTCGATCAGGACGACGCCAAATCGAGCCACTGGCCAGACACCTTTCGCTCTAGTCTATGGAGCAGAGGCAGTTCTCCCCACGGAACTCGTATACGGGTCGCCTCGAGTGCTCGCTTATGATGAGCTTGAGCAAGAGCAGCTGCGACAAGATGACGCGCTGCTCCTTGAGGATGACCGTCTTCAGGCTGCTGTACAGCTGCTCGATACCAGCAAGCTTTGTGCCGCTACCATAGACGCAAAGTTAATGCCAGAAGTCTCGAGGAAGGCGACCTTGTTCTTCGGCGCGTTCAGTCCGCCAAGAATTCTAACAAGTTGACGCCGAAGTGGGAAGGCCCTTACCGGGTGAAACGAGTCACTAGGCCTGGCACTGTCCGCCTTGAGACCGAAGATGGCTTTCCGGTGAGCAACTCCTGGAACATTGAGTATCTTCGTAAGTTTTACCCGTAAGGCGCGGTTGCCGGAACCAGTTCCGGCAACCACCTTTTGTACAAGTCTTGCCGCTGTTGCATGTAATCCTTTGTACAAAGCCGTGCGCTGATTCCGTGCATAAATAAAACTCATGTGCTCCGCACATCTTGTCAATTTCATGCTTTCTATTTTTTGCATGTATTTTCTGACACTTTGTGCAGCACCTACCCCCGGTAAGCAATAACGAGCCGTAAGGCTCCATATCTTTATTTTCTCTTCTTTCTTTTTCTCAAAGAAAGGGAAAGGTTCCCTCGCGCACAAGTTTGCCGGGGGGAAGGAGAAGATAGTGGTGTGGACCAGACAGCGTCCAAGAAAGTCTAGCCTTACCAGGAAGCAAACGACATAAAAGCTAAGTTGCCAAAGTTTGAGCAATCAGTTTTAAAATTTTAAGTTATCTTCCTTGAATGACCATGCTTTGTATGGAAAACCTGTGCGCGGAGGAACCAACTCGTAGCTAGTTGCGCCCTTGCTTTGTTTCGAGTCCGCTCAACAATTTAAGTGTGCTGCGACTAGTTGCGACAAGGTTTCTTGTCGGTAGCGGCACCGCCAGCAGGCTGCTGACGTCCCGCACTTAGCGCTCGCGGCAAAGGTGCCTGCTCCGGCAAGTTCCCTAAAAGCGTAGGGCAAAAACATACAAGGGAAGAAATCAAGTAAAGGAAATAACATAGTAGTCGATACCCAAGATAAAGTTATATTACAAGATAGCTTGCCGCAGCTCTAACGGGTTGTTATCGTAACATGACTAGCAGCGGCAAGGAAAGGAAGAAACGGGCGGTCTAATCTACGCGGCCACCATCAACCCTCTTGACCTCATTCACCTTGTCCACAATGGGTGCGACAAGGGCCTTGAGCGCTTCCAGATCAGTATCTGCCGGCAGCTTCCAGAGGACGTTGGTGAGGTTGAGGCCTGGGTTGCGGAAGGCCACCTTCACCAACACCTTCTCCAGAACTCGGCGCATATCGTGCGCGACTCGTCGGCCAGCTGCTTTGGGATCTTTTCCCGGAGTTGCTGGAGGGCCGTCGCCACGCCCTTGAAGAATAAAGTGAGCTTGGCGCTGGGCTGGAGGTTCTCGTCGGAGGAGTACCCGAGATCCTCCACCCCCAGCTGCACCAGCTCCTCGTCGATGACGGCAGCGATGTTCACGAGGCCCTTTGTCCAGAGCTCCACCGTCTCCCTAAAGGTGTTATGGGTTTCGGCGGCCCTCGTCAGCAGCGCTTCGTTGCCCTTGATCTCCTCCTTCAGGGCCACCTCCCGCTCCTTGGCGCTGTCCAGCGTCTCGGTCAGGGTGGCCAGCTTCAACTCCAGATCAGCGTTAGAGTCCTTGGCGGCGCTCAGCTCCTTCCCCTTCTCGACGAGTTGACCCTGCAGCTCACCATGGGCGAGGGCGTCCTTATCGCGCTCACGCTTGAGCACGGCAAGCTCTTCGCCGCTCGCCTTGAGATCGGCCTCCAGCCGCGCCACCTTCATCTCCAGCTCCTTCTTGGCGGCCTCGGCAGCTGCGGCAGCATCCTTTGCTTCCTTGAGGGCCCCGCCAAATGTTTGCTCGCACGCGGCAAGCTCCTCCTCGTAGCTATCGAGGTTGACCTTCCGCTGCGTCAGCTCACCCTCCCGCGCAAACAGCTCCTCGGTGGCAAGCCGCTGTTGCTCTTCGGCTTCAGCCTTCTCGAGGAGGAAGGCCTTCCGCTCCTCGGTAAGTTGCTTCCGCTCCTCTGCCAGGGACCGGAGAGCTTCCTGATTGCGTTCCCGGAGCTCCTCTGCGCGCTTCTCGATGTCCGCTCACGCCTGTGCGACAAGCGCTTCCCGGGACTCCACCTTGGCTTGTCGGGCGCGGTAGAGCGACACCAGCTTCCAGAGCAGCTGCTCCTCCTCAGACTCGCCGCTGCTGCTACTTGGCGCGTCAACCAGTGTCAGCCCAGTGGAGGCGAGCACTTCTCCATCAAAGGTCTCTCCTTCAACCGGCGCCCTGGAGCTTGAGGCCCAGGGGAGCTTGATGAAAACACCATCGCCAGCCTTCAAGTAGGCACCGGGCTGGGGCTCTTCGGAGCCTGGCGCTGCGTCAGGGCGGAGGGATCGGTGGTCGGCGTAGCGCCTTGCGCTCCTGTGGCCTCAGGGTCGTCAGTACGATCGCCGGACCCCTCGCCAGCTCTTGCGCCAGCAGCTTTGGCGGCCTCTTCACCGGCAGGATCATCAGCGCCGGCCTCTTCTTCAGTGGCGGCGGCGTCGTCAGTGTTGCCACGCACATTCTCCTCGCCGGTGGCCTCGGTCTCCATCGGCTCCGTGGAAGGAGGATCTGAAGACCGGAAGAGGGAGAAAAGTCAAGCAAATATCCAAAAAGAAAATCAGAAGAAGAAGAACCCAAGGGAAGTTTCAGGCAAGAGGGTTACCTGTACAGGGATCCACGGTCATGGGCTCCACCACCGGGGGGTCGCAGGTGCTGCCCCTTGGCGGAGACTCCTCCCTTGCCGGAGATTTCTCCCTTGCCGGAGAACACTCCCTTGCTGGGGAATCCTCCCTTGGCGGTGTAGTTGAAGCAGATGGCACGTTGGAGGCGGTTTCCGAGCCCTCCTGGTGAAGTTGTTCTGCTCCTACACAAACAAAGCAACAGTCAGATGTCATCAAAGGAAAGAACACCCTTGCGCGCCCAACAGCGGGAAGTAAACTTTATACTTACGTTGGGGGCTGCGCTGGGGGCTGCTTCGGGGAGTACTTGCCGGGTCCGGCAAGGTGGTCTCGGGCGCACCCCCTGCCATCGCGGTGGGCTCGTCCTCGATGATAACCACCGGAACCTTGGCTATCTTCGCTGCTCTCTAGGCCAGGGTCCTGAAAAGGAACAAGGTTCAGAGTAAAGCAGATCAGATACAAGACAAAAACAACAAGAATTGAAGAACTACAAGTACAACAAGGATTCTCACTCTTCATCCTCCTCGTCGGAGCTGAGCGCGGAGAGGTCGAAGTCCGGCCCACCTTCGGCGCGACGAGGCGGGGGAGTTGGATCCCTTGGCCACTTGGCGGGGGCAGCGGCGGTGGTCCGGGAAGACCCCGCTCCAGTTGCCGCAGCGGTGCGAGGCGCTCCCGCGGCAACATTGCTTGTCGCAGCGGAGCGTGTCGCACGGCGCGACGGCTGCTGACCCGTTTGCTACCCTGCTACATCCTCGGCCCTGCGGAGACGCCTTCTCGGTGGCGCTGGGGGCTCCGCCTGCGGCAAGCTACCTGGAGACGGCGGGCCGCTCGCACCCTCGGCGGGCTCGCTCGACTCGGCGTCAGGCGCGGCAAGCCTTTCCTCGCCGTCAAGCCACTCTCGCTCGGCAAGGCTTGCCGCCTTTGCTGCCTCTGCCTCCTCCATGGTGAACCCGAACTCGCCCGCGGCGGCGGCTGCCGCCGCCTCTTCCGCCCTGGTGGCGATGCGTTGCATCTCCTCCTCAGTGGTGTTGTGGGTGAGGATCTTCTGTTCGTCGGCGTGGACCGCCACCTCCACCAAGCCGTTGAAGAACTGCTGCACGACATCGTCTGCAGGCTCTTGCCAAGTTGGGACAAGGCCATGTGAGTCGCACAGCGGCATCATCGCGCGGATGCGGTCGAGCGAAGAGTTGTTGCATAGCGGAACGACCCCTGCCGGCAACCTGAACCACTCTGGATGTTGGGAATCGTGCTTGAACAACTCCTTGAGCATCGCATCCAATTCCAGGATGGTGAAATTGAAGTTGAGGCCCGGGCGCAGCCTCATGATGTCCGCCGGACCCACAAATTCCCAGGCGGGTCTCTTCCTCTCTTGCAGGGGGGCAATGCGACGGCGAAGAAAGTCTGAGCCTATAGCGCCAACAGTCAGCCCGGCAAGCCTGAGGCGCAAGATCCGGGTGGTGGCGATCTTCAGCTTGTTGTCTTCCGCGGCCAAGCTGCTCCAATCGCCGCCGCGCACTACTGGAGCTTGGCGCTGGGCGGTGAACGGCTGCGGGTTCTCCTCGACGATCCAGCACCAATCGGCTCTCC
Source organism: Triticum aestivum (assembly GCF_018294505.1). Classification (NCBI taxonomy): domain Eukaryota; kingdom Viridiplantae; phylum Streptophyta; class Magnoliopsida; order Poales; family Poaceae; genus Triticum; species Triticum aestivum. The sequence goes on along the minus strand of NC_057798.1, from coordinate 189,038,313 downwards.
ACTCCTCCCATTTGCTGCGGAGCTCCCCCTCCAGGTACGCCTCCTTCTTGCCGGCTCTCGAGATCCAGGCGATCCCGCCGGATAGAGTCTCTCCTCTCTCGACCCGGGGCATGAAGTAGTGGCGGAAAAGGGCTACATTTGGGTGGACTCCGACAAAGTTTTCACAGAGATGTGTGAAAACTGCCATGGTCAGAACGGCGTTGGGGGTGAAGTCAAGGAGGTGAAACCCATAGGTGTTCATGATATCACAGAAGAACTCCGAGAAGGGCGGGCAGAGCCCGCAGTAGAAGAACAGTACAAAGAAGGGGTATCCGTTTGGAGCCCGTTTCGAAGCGGCAGCGGAGAGTACCTTCGTGCGCGGATGCGCTCGCGTCTCTGTCGACCAGAAGAGGTAGTACCACTCCCTCAGCTACGTCGCGTTGAGCTCGGAGGGGAAGGTTGCCCGCTCTTTTCGCAGCGCCTCGGCCGACTTCACGCCCTTCCCGGCTTTCGGAGCCATGGCGGGGGTGGTGGAGGAGATCGACGGTGTTGGCGGCGACGGCGGCGATGGGGGGCGGAGCGCTGCTTTCTTTCGGCTTTGGAAGAGGAGGGGAGCGGCGGAGATTTCTGAGATTGGGGAAGCAACTGGCGAGATGGGGCAACTGCCCCTGTTTCCCCTGCTTATAAATAGGGAAGAGGCGAACGTTACGCTTTTTCCGAATAAAGAACCACCCACGATCTCTCCCACGACGCCGCATTCGACGCGTGCCATTAAGGGAGGGCGCGGTGGATACGGAGTAAGATACGACATGGCCCAGGCCGCGCGTGCCCATGCCCTGTTTTGGGCCTGGCCCAATAGCGCTCGGCACTATGTATGGCCCAGGCCCGGGGGCTCCTGTCGGTGTACTAGAGTAGGGGTACCTTAGTATCCCGAACTTGTGCACGGGCAGTCGCAGCGCCCCGCGGCATGGCTTGCCGGGCGACCTCCAAGGTCCTCCATGGTTCCTTTCGAACCATTCAAGAACAAAGTGTTTAAGACAAGGCCCCGGCAACAGGAGCTTGCCGGGGAGGCCAAGACCCCGGCAAGAGGAGCTTGCCGGGAAGGCCAACCAAGACATTTCAAGGAACTTGCCACGACGCGCCTCGCGTCCCGGCAAGGCCGGCAAGCAACAAGCTTCCGGACGCGACAAGACAACGATCGCGGCAAGACGCTTGCCGCGGCAGGCTACTACTCTGTACCCGCGATCCAGCGCATCCACCAACGTGTCGCCCTATGATACTTCCAGGCGCGCGTGGCGAGAGGCTGTGCAGCCAGCGGTGCGAGGTGGCAAGCGGAGATGACGAGATGGCTATCGTGGCGAGCGGTGGCGCCCCTAACGGTCACTTTTCTGCACTGTTTGGGCGACGCAGACGGGCATTCAATGCTTTTGTCCCCTGCCGTCAGGGTTAGGTAGGATGCACTGTACGAGTAGGTGTACCTACTGCAGTTCTTTTACATTTTTACCCTTGCATGCGTTGCCACCTGTCGGTGACCCCTTTAACATATAAAAGGAGGCCCGTGCGCAACGTAGGGGGGGTTCAAAACCAGAAAACACTCACGCTCGGTTTCGAGCGTACTGTAGCTCTCAGCGCTCCCGAGCAAGAACACAATACTGCCCGACAAGCAGCTGTAGGAGTTTTATCTCTCCGGAGAGCTCCGAAGCTGGGTAAACCGCTCGTGTGCCTCGCCTCGATCTGCTCTTCGTGCGATCTCCGCCCCCCGCTGGACCGAAAAGGGGCCCTTTGCCCCATAGGTGTTCGTTCCCACGACACTCTCGGTCTGACCGAGAATTACTAATCAGTGCGACCGATTTTAGGATTCTGTGAAACCCTAGCAGTCTCGGTGCCACCAAACTGTGACTCGGTCCAACCGAGATCATCATTTTAGGTTCCAAAACTGCTTCGGTATCACCGAGTTTGAAAATCGGTTGATCCGAAATGCTTTTTGTGGAAAACTAAAACTGAATTTTTGAATCATTCTTTTGCAAAAATGTCTGCATTTTGTGATGCGCATCCACTCTATCTCATCTATAACTCTTCAGAGGGTCAGCAATCAGCTTTTTGCAGCATGTCAGACCAGAGTGACAGCCAGAACAGGTCTGAAGAGTGGATTGACATGAGCAAGGGCACTAGTCCCTCAAGCTCTACAGATGAAGGGAGCAGAAGCACTCCTAGCAACCTGCCAAAGGCTGCTACCAGGCAAAGGAGGAAGAGAACATCACACTCAGAGGATGAGGACTACAAAGCTGAAGAAGATGAGGCTACTTCCAAGAAACTAGTGCTCAAGAAGGAATATGGCTCTGCACATAGCCCAAAGCCTGGACTGAAAAAGAAAGTTCCTGCCAAGAGTACACCAATGCCCAAAGTCAGATGATCCACTCAAGTGCCAAAACAGACTGAACCCAAAGAGGCACCTGAAAAGAAAGTCACTTCTTCCAAACCCAAGAAAGTCCCCACCGGAGAGACTATGAAGTTCACCATAGAATCAGAGGATGAAGGTCCTCAGGACAAGAAAAAGAAGAGAGCAAGAACCACAACTGCCCAGGTTCTTGGAAAGCCCTCAATGAGAAGAGATTCTGAAGAAGAGGAAGAGGTTGCTGCACCAGCACCTAAGGCACCAAAGCTTATGGGTGATGCTATAAGATCAGGGGCTGCAACATCTAAGCCCAAGGAAGCACCCAAAGCTGCCTCCAAGGCCAAGCAGGTACCAAAGAGGAATACTAGGAGTATTCCAACTGCTGAGAAGAACAAGGCCCCAGTGCCAAATGTTGCTGAAGAAGAAGATGAAGAAGGTCAGGTCCTAAGGAAGCTCAAGCCCAAGATACCAGACCACAATGATGCCCATCCTGTGGCTGAGGACATGAGGGTCAGGAAGGATTCAGGGTTGAGGCTATGGAGGATGGAAGATCCATATGCTTCAAGGAGAAGAACTATTGTTGACTACAGGTTCCATACAAAGGAACAGCAGGACTTCTATGAGATAATTCTGTTGGATAAGAAGCCCATAGTTTGTGACATGAGGTGGGTCAACTGGACCTACATCAAGGACAATGAAGAGCACTATCCTGGAGTGCAAGACAGCTTTGTTGCTTGTGGAGTTTCTGATTTTGTTAGACAAAAGTTCACCCACTAGAATGATGAGCTTATCATGCAATTCTACTCCACAGCACATTCTTATCCAGATGGAAGAATTGTTTGGATGTCTGAAGGTACAAGGTACCAATCCACTGTTGAAGAATGGGCAAGTCTGATAAATGCCCCAAAGGAAAATGAGGATGACTTGGATATCTATGCAAAGAAAAAGATGGATCACAATTTCATGGCTCACATGTACAAGGAGATCCCAGACAAGGCAGTTGAGACTCACAAGTTTGGATCAGTCCACTTTCTGCTGTCAGGGCTACCCACAATCAATTGGATTCTGAGGCACACCCTGTTGCCTAAGTCTGGTGACCATAACATGATCAGAGGGCATGCCATCAACATGTTGCATGTGTTTGATGTGCCACAAAAGTTCAAAGCCATGAGCCTTATGATTGAAACCATTAAGAGGACTGCAGTAGATCAGAAGAGGAGCTATGGATATGCACCTCAGATTCAGGAATTGATCAACTCAAAGATGGGCACAGGGAAATATCAGTTGGATAAGGAACATTTTCCACTTTATCCAGACTTTGAGGACAATGAGGTTGTCATGAATGAGAATGACCCATCATCAGTTCAAGCTCAGGAGAAGAAGGAGAAGTCAAAGACGGAGAAGGCTGCCAAGATGCCAACTCAAGAGGAGGCATCTGAATATTTCTTGAAGAACAAGCAGGAGCAGCTTGGTTACTTGATAGCATCTACACTGAGGATTGAGAAGGGACTGGCCACCCTCACTCAGAATCAGGAGAGCCTGGACAGAATCATGGAACTCAAATTCCATGACCTTGATGTCAAAGTAACTGAGATTCAGTCAGTTGTAGAGCAGCTGCAGGATAATATGAAGGAGAGGCAGGGCAAGACTACAACAAATGTGTTTGCCAGAGTGCTGAGCCCAGAGTTCAGTTGTAGTGCCTGTGACAGACACTAGAGAAACATCTTCAGCACCAGCTACAGCCCCTTCAGCTCCAGTGCAACCAGCTCCAGCATCCACTCCAGCACCCTCTACTTCAACTGAAGCCTTCGTCCAAGGAGTTATCCGGACACCACCACCTGAAGATCAAGCCCTAGAGTCGATCTAGCACTATGCATTTTCTATGAGTTTTTTGGTAACTTGTTGCCAAAGGGGGAGAAAAATGTATAGATCATATGCTTCGAGAGAGAGAGTGTTGCTTTTGTTCTCTCTTGCTTTATTTGGTGGTTAAATTTGTTTGCTTTTGATCGTTTGAGATACTATGCTTGTGAGACATTGATGATCATGTGTTTGATCATAAGCTACACTTATGCATGTTTGATGATATTATCCTATCTATCTTATGTGATCATTCACTTTGCTTGGTGATGAGTGCATGTATTCAATGTTTATTATTTTGAGCGCTCCACCATGATGTATGTGACATGGAAGAGTAACTCATGAGCCTAATTCATTGTGCATTTGCAGTCTAAAGAAAATCTTAAACCATGCACAAATTTAGGGGGAGCTCTTGCTTATCACATACTTCTCAAAGCGACGATGTTGTTAAATTTTATTATCATTTGTTGAAACTTTGATCTATATGTTGTCATCAATTACCAAAAAGGGGGAGATTGAAAGTGCAACTATCCCTAGGTGGTTTTGGTAATTCATAACAACATATAGCTCATTGAGCTAATGCTAATCCAAGACTATTATTTCAGGAAAGCTCAATGAATGGCATGGCATGGATGATGAAAGTGGATCCCTCAAAATACTAAGGACAAAGGACTGGCTCAAGCTCAAAAGCTCAAGACTCTTCATTTTATATTTTAGTAATCCAAGATCACATTGAGTCTATAAGAAAAGCCAATACTATCAAGGAGGGATGAGGTGTTGCCTAATGAGCCTCTTGCTTCATGTGCTTAGTGATATGCTCCAAAACCCTCGGCTACCTACTCACATCCACAAATGACCTAAACCCAAAGCCAAAATTGGTCACACCGATTCTTCCTATCCGGCGCCACCGATTCCAAAAGTCATAGCCACTGCCACAAACCCTAAGCAAATCGGTCTTACCGATAGGGATCTCGGTCTCACCGAGATGGGGTTGCAATCTCTCTGTTTCCCTTCATAACGTTTCGGTTTAACCGAAGTGAGCGATCGGTCCCACTGAGATTGCAATGTAAACTCTTTGTTTCCCTTTTGTAACATTTCGGTCTCACCGAAAAGAGCAAATCGGTCCCACCGAGTTTACCTGACCAATTCTCTGGAAAGTTTATTACCAAATCGGTCTCACCGAGTTTGTGTAATCGGTCTTACCGAGATTACATTATGCCCTAACCCTAACTGAATCGGTCTCACCGAGATGCATGTCAGTCCCACCGAAAATCACTAACGGTCACTAGGTTTACTAAATCGGTCCGACCGAGTCTGTTGAATCGGTCCCACCGAGTTTGGTAAATTGTGTGTAACGGTTAGATTTTGTGTGGAGGCTATATATACCCCTCCACCACCTCTTCATTCATGGAGAGAGCCATCAGAACAAACCTACACTTACAACTTACCATTTCTGAGAGAGAACCACCTACTCATGTGTTGAGGCCAAGATATTCCATTCCTACCATATGAATCTTGATCTCTAGCCTTCCCCAAGTTGCTTTCCACTCAAATCTTCTTTCCACCAGATCCAAAACCCAAGAGAGAGAGTTGAGTGTTGGGGAGACTATCATTTGAAGCACAAGAGCAAGGAGTTCATCATCAACGCACCATTTGTTACTTCTTGGAGAGTGGTGTCTCCTAGATTGGCTAGGTGTCACTTGGGAGCCTCCGACAAGATTGTGGAGTTGAACCAAGGAGTTTGTAAGGGTAAGGAGATCGCCTACTTCATGAAGATCTACCGCTAGTGAGGCAAGTCCTTCGTGGGCGACGGCCATGGTGGGATAGACAAGGTTGCTTCTTCGTGGACCCTTCATGGGTGGAGCCCTCCGTGGACTCGCGCAACCATTACCCTTCGTGGGTTGAAGTCTCCATCAACATGGATGTACGATAGCACCACTTATTGGAACCACGCCAAAAACATCTGTGTCTCCAATTGCCTTTGAATCCTCCAAACCCTTCCCTTTACTTTCTTGCAAGTTGCATGATTTAATTTCCGCTGCCTATATACTCTTTGCATGCTTGCTTGAATAGTGTGATGATTGCTTGACTTGTCCTAAAGTAGCTAAAATCTGCCAAACTCTAAAATTGGGAAAAGGTTAAGTTTTTAATTGGTCAAGTAGTCTAATCACCCCCCTCGGGACATATTTCAAGGTCCTACAAGTGCTACACATGTTTTATGCTATTTTACCTGAGGGAGAGCAGCAGGAGTGATTAGCTAGAAATGAGTTTGAAGATGATGATGTGCTACACTATGACTATGATGATTAAATAGCTAGTGTTTGTGGTAATGACTATGATGATTATAATTAGCTAGTGTTGGTGGTGATTAGATAGCTACCATAGCTAGTTTTGGTGGTGATTAGCTAGCTAGAATGAGTTTGAAGATGATGATGTGCTACACTATGACTATGATGATTAAATAGCTACTATTGGTGGTAATGACTATGATGATGATTAAATAGCTTGTGCTAGCGGATTAGATTCAAGTGGAGGCAACATGTGGTGCACATCAAAAGTACTAGTAGTCCAAACTAGATCAAGTTTGGATTAGTAGTATACTTTTGACATGCACCACATGTTGCCTCCACTTGAACCTAATCCACCTTCATTTGACACACTGTGTGGTATTGTACCAAAATTTGTATACCGGCGTATAAATACAATAAAAATAAAAAAATGAAGAAAAGAATACTAGTAGCGAGGGATAGAAAACACGCTGCTACTAGCTAGATTAGCAACAGCACGTGAGTGAACACACGCTGCGGCTATATGTCTTAGCAGTAGCCGCACACGCTACTGCTAAGTAATAGCTGTAGCGCCTTACTAGTAGCACAGTGTCCCGCGCTACTAGTGGGCATTAAACCCGCGCTACTACTAGGGTTTTCCCTAGTAGTGATATACTCCCTCTGATCCCCACAGACCCCCCCCCCGTGGGTCATTTCTATCATAAAAACAGACCAAACATTTATCTCCTTGCACGACACGCAATTGACCTCTCAATATCAATCGATCTCATCAACATGTGTTGGGGCATGAACCGAATGGGATGACAAAACTAAGACACGAAGCGACACGTAGTGGAGGCAAAGTGAAACTTTAAACGAACCGTTTGTTTGTATGCATGTCGGACAAATTACAACATTGGAAATACAAGCATGGTCTAGGCCCACATGCGAATGATACTCGGCGGAATGTTCAAATGAGGCATGTGGGAGGATGGACTCGACCGGAGGGCGGCATGATCGATGGAGAAGAGGGTTGGAGAGGAATGAGAAATAAGCAAACGCCACATGATTATACTTTTACGGCTCAAATAAACAATAAGTTGTCTCGCTTGGCCTACAGAGTGAAAGGCCTAATGCGCAACACGGAGCACTGATGCTCGAATATGGCCGGGAAAACAAGGAAACCAACATGTGGGGCACACCTGTTGGGACGGCGTAGTGCCGACTAGTCCAATGGAGGAGCTGGCCCATGACCTCCTCGCAACCGGCAACCGTTCATGTGGGTCATGGGGGCCAGCAACATGGCACAAATCCAGCACCGCCTCTGGACACGGCGACCGCGATGAGCGACACGCTCATTGTCGCTGGACACGGTCGGTTTCAGTGTGCCGAGGGTGGCGATAGCGCTGTGGCACAACCAGCAGTATGTTTTGTTTGTGCCCAAGGTTGCCCCATCAAAGCATCGGCTAGCCAAAATTTTGGTTGAGGTTTTGGTTGCCCATGATTTGGCCGACATTGGCAAGAAAAATGAAGTAGAGTTGCCTAGAGTTCATTGGCATGCCGAAAAATGGCAACCATCCAAACAAAGACCAATCTTTGGGTCATGACCAAAATTTTGGTAAGGTGCACTTTGGCCACAATCCAAACACACCCCAACACCCGGCTCGTCAAGGATGCACGGGGCGCCGCGACACGTCCGTGGAGTGGTGTAGCACGGCCAACTGCATCCCCAGGACCTGAGACCATGCCGGGTCATCTTGCTTTTTCAATGACATGCGGGGATCACATGTGAGCAAAGGGCATCTCCAACGTTGCCACGACCGCAGCTGACTACCCTGGCACACCAAAAACCCTCGTCCCTCGCACCATCGCACGGTGTGTTCCCAACTGGCGCCAGCTACCCGCATTCATGTCGTCTATCTGTATGCCGTCATTAAGAGGCTCGGTGCCCAAGGAACCAACTCCGGTGACTTAATGACGCACTCGGACGCTTGGCCTCACTGAAATGCGCTACTTAAAGAGGCAACGCCCAGCTAACCTCCACACCATAGTGCATCGTCCTCCTACCTGGCACCACATCCGCCATGACTACAAGCGCGAATGCTCTGCGGGAGAGCTTGTCTTCGGGGATGAAGCTTGAGGTCGCCAACCTTGCTCAAGTCGCCTCTCGTGACGCAATAGCGGCGTAGCCGGACGTGGATGCGACCACACAAGCGGTGGCCATGCTGGCGGCCGACGACGGGAGCACCGTGAGCCATGCGTCCTACTTGCCGCCGTCCAACATCTGGCACCACCGAGGTCGGGGACTCCTCCGAGGATGCGTAGGGCATGGGAGGCGGCAAGGCATGGTGTGCCAACTGGCCGGTCCGTATCCCGTGTTCTACTCTTCATCGCCGGAGACCGCACCTTCACTTCATGGGTCTTGAACCCCGCCCCCGTACATAGAGATCGCAGATGGAGGACGTCGGTCGCTGCCATAGAATAGGTTTAGGCTCGGGTTTCTTTTATTTTTCTGTCCTATAAAAGTTCTAAATGTAATGAAAATATGCCGTGTTTGCATTAATCTCGACCGGTGTATATGAACTTTCACAATAATATAGTATATTGTGGGAGTACTAGCAAGATGCCCGTGCATTGCATGGAACATCAAGATCTTGTGGGAGAAAAGGATGAATGAGGGAAGGCCTTATCTACAAATGTGGAGAGCAGCGCGGGTAAATTGTCATAGTTTCCTTCCTATCCATTAGATATAGATCGGTCGGCCTATATTGCAGGATGACAGGCACACGATCATCACCAACTCTGCTTTTTATTGAACCGAGACAAAGCTAACATGCGAAGTAAACAAACACATAGGGTCTATACATACACAATTTATCTTAGGACTCCTAGTACGTCCACTACACATTCACGCATTTCACATCTTTCTACATCTACGGGAACCTCCTAATTTTCATAGTGGTGGGACCCTCCCTCCCACAATCTACAATAAATAGCTCACATGTTTCACATTACGTTAATTACGTAACTAGGGTTACATAGGTGTACCAATTCTCGTCCTAAAAAACCCAACTAAGCCAACCTCCCAGCATATTGCGCAGGAAATGACCCGGCCGTGCCGTTTTAGTCGGGATTACCGGATTACTAGTAGTAGTATCGATGGATCGCACGAAGCACCCAGTTTTTTTTGAGGGGGCAAAGCACCTAGTTTAAAAGGAAAAAAGGCGGTACACTGACAGCACCCCTGTCGCGCTCGCATTGCACCCCACACACGTTCGGTCCTGCACACGGCTCACGCAAATGGAACACGCTTTGGCTTGCCTGTTCACTGACACGTGGGAATGCACTTGGAGAAACAGACCATGCGCCAAACTTCCCCGCCCACCGCGCAAAAATCCTCCACCCCCCCCCCCCCCAAAAAAAATTCCCCTCAAATCCTAAATTCAACCGCCCTTTGGCCAACTAGCCAATAATATTCCCCAAACCCCCATCCCCCACGTCCCCCTCCACTCCATTCGCTCCGCCAAAGCCGCCCTCCCCGCCGCGCCGATATGCCGGCGCCGTGGTTCATCGAGGGGACGCACGGCGATCCTCTTGCTCCCATAGTATGCTCTCGTAGACTGCCATCCTCTACCCGCACCGCCACCGCTAGCGTTGTTCTTGTGGAGGCGCACGGCGGTCAGCGCCGCCACCGCTGGCGATGTTCGTGTGGAGACGTACGGCAGTCAGCTTCTCCCACGGTATGCGCATTCTAGACTGAGGCCCCGTGCATGTCGGTGTATCGCTGAATGTTAGCTAATAGACGTTGTTCATCTCACTGTTTGCCGAAGTAGTTTACAGTCAATATGCTATGCTTAAGAAGCTTCCTTGCCCTGTTCTGCACTCAATCTGCTTAGCTGAGATGGCATGCCAAGGTTGATTAGTTGCTAAAATATCCTGCCATATATTTATTGTGACGTAGATTGCCATGGTCTAGTAGCCAATCTGTTAGGTGAAATAGCTCTACATCGTTTTATACTCGATCTTTGTTGCTGCGATGGCCTTCGATAGTTTGATGGCTGTGTGCTCGGCCTCATTGACTACTGAAACAGCCTGCCATAATTTAGCACTCAAATCTGTTTGCTAAATAAGCTTTACATATATTTCGTTACTTAGATCTGCTCGTCCAAATATCTTGCCATAGCTTTAGACATCGACCTAGGTATTTTTTCTGGACTTCATAAAAAAGCATATATGTTTTTCCTGTAATATCTAGTAGAAGAACTAATTTGTATGTCTAAAAGATGGATAGGACTTGGATAACTTCTGCTCGAAGATTCTCCACTGCATATGTCGAGGGGGTTGAAAACTTCATGAACTTTATCAGAGCTAAGTACGGTGGTCCTGTCGGCGTTCTGGGAACGGGGGTCCCCAGACTTGCCTCCTGCCAGCGGCCTGCGGCGTGGCTCAAAGGAGGCCCAGCGCAGCCCATCTTCGTAAACACAAGCTCAAGACCCTCGCGAGGGTCCAAGCCTCACAGGGGGGACGACAAGGAGCTTCCTCAGGCACGTCCTCATCAGGCTGACTCATGAGGAGGCGGAGAGTCCAAGGCGGGGTACCTTGCAAGGTGCCCATGACGCAAGCCATGACGACCAAGGGCGCCAGTCGGGCGCCAGCCCGCGCAGTGTCCTCCTTTCCTCTTTGGTGCAAAGGGGGCAAGCGCGGGCGAGAGCATCAAGCAAAGGCGTCCATTTTGGTGCAACAAGACCAAGACCAGCCCAACGGCCGGAAGGAAGTCATTGTGGAGCCCAAGCCGGCGTCACCACCAGAGCCTTTGACAAGCGAGGACCAACTTTAGTCAGGATAAGTGTACCCGTTGTTCCCCTTCAAAATGGCCAATTGTTGGTGCCCTTCCCGCTCAATATTTGGGAAGAGGCCCAGGGCATTTGCCTATATATAGGACTAGCCACCCCCAGGGTAGAGGCAGCTGGACCTGACCTAGCACTCGGGATCCTCACCAAGAAACCAGTAGATAGAGCGATTGAACTCCTCCCAGCAGCTCGTCGCACCAGCCAAGAACAGACCCTCGCGAGGCTGTTCTGCCTTGTATTGTTCATCATCAAGCCCAAGAGGCAATCCACCACACCACACAGTGGAGTAGGGTATTACACCACAATGGTGGCCTGAACCAGTATAAATCTTGTGTCTCTTGTGCTGATTAGCTTGGTAGTTTAAGTCCTAGCGATTCAGCGGGGAGCAAGCCGGTAGAGGGTTGAATCTCCGCGCGCACCCCAGTGTTCGAACCTCAAGGGTCTGCCGAAACCCGAAATCCGACATTTGGCGCGCCAGGTAGGGGCGCGCCGGAATTTGCCTTCCGTCGTCTTGTTCTTCCCCGACCATCGCATCCATGTCTGACGCTCGTCGGGCTCGCGCCGGGCGCCGAGCCGGCCTCGCTTCCCATGTCGCCCAGACGGCTCCCGTCGGCGGGCGCCCTCGTCGTCCCCCGTCACCTGCCGTCAACACCGCCATCGGCCCGGCGGGGAACGTGCGGCAAGCATCGTCCCGGCATCCCCCGGTGACCTCTAGGGGGGAGCCGCGGAGCTTCTTCCTCACCCACTCCGTCGCGTCGGCTCCCTCGGTCGTCGCGGCCCTCCTGGGTGGCTCGCAGGTGCCACCCTCCAGCCGCCACGTCAAGCCATTCGTCCGCCGGGTCGGCGCCGCCGCCACGAGGCAGGGGGCTCCCTCGGGCCGGATGGAGCCGTCGGCCGGGCTGACTTTCGACTCCGAAGACCACCCCACCAACTCGGCCTGCTCGGGCACGCTCCCCATGCTCTGCATGCCCACCATCTGCCAGATGGCCGTCACCAGGACCCTCATCAATGGTGGCGCGGGCCGCAACGTGCTCTCGGTGGAGGCCTTCAACCTCCTCTGCATACCCCGGGAGCGGCTGCGACCCAGACGGCCTTTCTTGGGCGTCGGAGGCGGGTCGTCCAGTTCCCTGGGACATATCTGACTTCCGGTAACTTTTGGCACCTACGACAATTTCCGCATGGAGCTGGTCGATTTCGACATCACCCCCATCGGCCTCCCCTACAATGCCATCCTCGGCTATCCAGCATTGGCCAAATTCATGGCCGCGACTCACCCGGGGTACAACCTCATGAAGATGCCCGGGAGCAACGGCGTCCTCACCGTGCCCGGGGACACCGAAGGTGCGCTACAAGTACTCAAGCTCGCCCTCAAGACGGCGGCGGCAGCGCGGCCCGCCGACGCAGAAACCCCCAAGCCCAAGGGGGCTGCGCCGACCAAGAAGAAGCAGTTGTTCACCCAAGACAAGGCGGAAACCAAGCAGGTACCTGTCGACGAGGATGGGTCCACTAACGCCACTTTCACCATAGGCGCCAACCTCGAGCCTGAATAGGAGGAAGCCCTGGTCAAGTTCCTGCATGCAAACAAGAAGGTGTTCGCCTGGGAGCCCGATCAGCTGGCAGGGATCCCATGGGGCGTAATCGAGCACCACCTCAACGTGTGTCCCAATGTGCGTCCCGTGAAGCAGAAGACGAGGAGGCAGTCCACTGAAAAGCAGGCCTTCATCGTCCAAGAGACCCGCAAGCTAGAAGCCGTGGGGGTTATTCGCGAGGTCCGATACCCGGATTGGTTGGCCAACCTCGTGGTTGTGCCAAAGAAGGGAGGAAAGGAACGCATGTGTGTCAACTTCACCAACCTCAACAAAGCATGCCCGCAAGATCCGTTCCCGCTCCCTCGCATCGACCAGATCGTCGACTCCACTGCTGAGTGTGACCTGTTATGCTTCTTGGATGCCTTCTCCGGGTATCACCAGATCAAGATGGCGGTGGAAGATGTGGAGAAGACGGCCTTCCTAACCCCGTGTGGGGTGTACTACTATGCATGCATGCCATTCGGACTGCGCGACGCAGGGGCAACCTTTCAGCGGCTCATGCACATCACCTTGGGCCCGTAGCTCAGGAAGAATGTGGAGGCTTACGTCGACGACATCGTAGTGAAGTCTCGCGAGGCCAAGACCCTGATACAAGACCTGGAGGAAACCTTCGCGAGCTCAACGCAGTGAGCCTGCGACTCAACCCGGAGAAGTATGTGTTTGGAGTCCCCTCGGGCAAGCTCTTGGGTTTCCTCGTGTCCCACCAAGGCATCGAGGCCAACCCAGAAAAGGTCAAGGCAGTTGAGGATATGAGCCCACCAAAGACCCTCAGGGAAATGCAGAAGCTCACGGGGCGCGTGACGGCACTGGGGCGCTTCATCTCCCGATTGGGGGAGCGGGCGCTGCCTTTCTTCCAGCTGATGAAGAAAAAGGGGCCCTTTGAATGGACTGAAGAGGCCGACAAGGCGTTCCAAGATCTCAAGAGATACCTAACCAGCCCTCCAGTGATGGTGGCCCCGCGCCCTCAAGAGCCCTTGGTACTCTACCTTGCCGCCACTCCCTACTCCGCTAGCGCAGCCCTGGTGGCAGTTAGAGAGGAGCATCGGGCCAAGACCACGGCAGCCACCCGTGCCAAGGCAAAGCTGGATCAAAAGGGACTCGCGAAAGTCACCACCATGACTGAGGAAGATCAGCCGTCGCAGCAGAGCGCACCAGGGGCGGGAGAGGCCCTTCCTCCAGGCAACCAGCTTCTGGAGGCTCCACCACCTCGGGAGGCACCACGGCCTCCCGAGGACGCCACCAGCACCGACGCCCCAAGCCTCGTCGAGCACCCGGTGTACTTCGTCAGCACGGTGTTATGGGATGCGAGGGCACGGTACCCCATGCCGCAGAAGCTCCTCCTCGCGCTGTTGGTGGCTTCACGCAAGCTACGGCACTACTTCCAGGGTCATCCGATCAAGGTTGTCTCGGCATACCCCTTGGAAAGGGTGCTCAGGAGCCCTAACTCAGCTGGAAGGGTCGCCGAGTGGAACATTGAACTGCAAGCATTCCAGCTCGAATTCAGCACGACCAGAGTCATCAAGGGGGTCGCACTAGCAGATTTTGTGGCCGAATGGACAGAGGCACCGGGCCGCAGGGCCGTCGAGGATCGATCCCTTTCCCCAGGAAGCGAAGCGCCAGAAGGCTGGGTCATCTACTTCGACAGAGTGTTCTCCAGGCAGGGCGCTGGGGCTGGGGCGGTGCTCATATCTCCCACTCAGGACAAGCTCTACTACACCGTGCAGCTCTGTTTCCAGCACGGCGAGAAGGTCTCCAACAATATAGCAGAGTACAACGGATTGTAGCAGGCCTGAAGGCCGCCGCTACCCTGGGAGTGAAGCGTCTTACTATCAAGGGCGATTCGCAGCTCCTTGTCAATTTCTCCAACAAGGTATACGAGCCAAGAGATGAGCACATGGAGGCCTACCTTGCGGAGGTCCGCAGGATGGAGAAGCAGTTCTGGGGGTTGGAGCTACAGGATGTGCCACGCGACACTAATCAAGAGGCCGACGACATCGCCAAACGAGCCTCCAGGCGGTTGCCCCAGGAGCCGGGCGCCTTTGAGGAATGGCTCTTCAAGCCTTCAGCCCTGCCACCATTGTCGAGCACGGCACAACCTCGGGTGGAGCTTCCTCAGCCACCTGCCTCGGGAGCCCCAGCCTGTGGCCCGGCCTCAGGAGCACGCCTGCTCCTGACGATGGAGCCTTAGGAGGGGTGCTGGATCATAGAGCTTAGGAGCTACTTAACGCAAGGGACCTTGCCGGAGAAGGAGGAGGAGGCAGAGCGTGTGGCACGGCAAGCCACAGCGTACTGCATCATGGATGGAGAGCTCTACCGGAAACGACCGAACTATGTGTCCCTGTGTTGCATCACCAGGGAACAAGGGAAGGAACTGCTGGTAGTTATACACGGTGGAGACTGTGGGCATCATTCGTCGTCACGGACCCTCATCCGCAAGGCGTTCCACAGCGGTTTCTATTGGCCCACTGCGCTCAATGACGCTGTCAAACTTGTGAAGGCTTGCGAGGCCTGCCAATTCCATGCCAAGCAGATCCATCAGCCAGCAGGAGGTCTGCAAACCATACCCCTCACATGGCCATTCGTGTTCTGGGCGCTGGATATCTTGGGCCCTTTTCTTCGGGCGCCAGGGGGCTATCGCTACCTCTACGTCGCCGTGGACAAGTTCACCAATTGGGCCGAAGTCGAGGCCGTCCGCACCATCCCTGCTGGTTCTGCGGTCAAGTTCATCAAGGGCATTGTGAGCCGGTTCGGAGTGCCGAACCGCGTCATCACTGACAATGGTTTGCAGTTCACCAGTAACCTTTTCAAAACATATTGTGCTAACCTTGGAACGCAGATATGCTACGCTTCGGTGGGGCACCCCCGAAGCAATGGCCAGGCCGAGCGGGCCAACGCAGAAGTCCTGAGGGGCCTCAAGACCAGGACATTCAAGAAGAAATTGGAAGCCTGCGGCAGAGGCTGGTATGATGAGCTTCAGTCCGTGCTGTGGTCCATGCGCACAACCGCGACCAAGCCGACTGGGGAGACCCCTTCTTCCTGGTCTACGGAGCCGAAGCGGTCCCCCCTCACGAGGTCAGGCGTCGATCCGTGCGGGTCCTGGCGTTCGATGAGATGCTGCAGGACGCCATGCGGGGGACGGACCTCGTGCTGGGGGAGGAGCGTCGTCGAGAAGCTGCGCTGCGAGCGGCAAGGTACCAGCAGGCACTCCGGCGATACCATTGCCGCAACATCCGCCCCAGAACTCTCGAGGTAGGGGACCTCGTGCTCCGGCGGGTCCTCTCCAGGGAGGGACTGCATAAGCTCTCGCCTATGTGGGAGGGCCCGTTCAAGGTTGTTCATGTTTCCAGGCCCAGCTCCGTGCACTTGGAGACTCAGGAGGGAGTACCTGTACAGAACGCGTGGAACATCCAGCACCTCCGGAGGTTTTACCCCTGAAAAGGCCCAGAGCCTGTGAAGAAGGCAAATGCCTGTGAAGCTCATCTTTTTGGAAATGGCCCAGAGCCTGTGAAGAAGGCAAATGCCTGTGAAGCTCATCTTTTTGGAAAAGGCCCAGAGCCTGTGAAGAAGGCAAATGCCTGTGAAGCCCATCTTTTGGGAAAAGGCCCGGAGCCTGTGAAGAAGGCGAATGCCTGTGAAGCTGTCGCACTTTGGAAAAGGCCCAGAGCCTGTGAAGAAGGCGAATGCCTGTGAAGCTATCACGTTTTGGAAAGGGCCCGGAGCCTATGAAGAGGGCCAACGCCCGTGAAGCTCGCTTCCCCGAAGAAAGGCCCGAAGCCTGTGAAGAAGGCCAATGCCTGTGAAGCTCGCCGCCCGTGACACTCTCACGTAATAATGAGTTGGGGTTGTACACGCCCCGGAGTCTCAGGGGTGCCGGCCTCAGGCCCTGGGGCTCCCTCCCATGCCCAGTGGCAGCACTTAGCTCTGCGCTGGTGAGAAGACGTCGAAGACTAGACTAGGTGCCGGACGTGGCTTTTTCATTTGCTTTCCGTAGTTGGCTAGTTCATTCCCATTTGGAGTCTTTATAGAAATTGTCGCCGCCTTTTGACCTGTGGTTCTTCGACTTTTTTCACTCTCCTGCATCGATTTCTCTTGCACGGGGGCTCGTGAGGCGGAAGCCCCAGGAGCCCTCGCGAGTGTTCCTGCCCCTATCGCTCAAGTTTTCACGGCCCGGGTCCACTACTGGAGCACCCCTCCAGACCATGCCTCACGGCCACCCCGACGCGAATACAGGGCCTGGGTCGGTCGCCCCCGCGGCTGAAGCTAGGGATTACTTGCGAATGGGCACAGAACAGAAAGGAACAACGTTGGGATAACAAAAACAGTACGATAATTGACGACGTTAACCCAAACGTGCCCCCACGGGGCCACACATTGCTGTCTTTTTTGCGCAGGAGAAAAGAAAGGAAAGAACAAAAGCAGGCGAAGAACGTCCCGCGCCAGCCCTCTTGGAAGACTCGAGCCGCCTCCGGAGCTCAGGCGGACTCCCTCTCGCGCTTCACCGGGGCGCGACGGCAAGCAGACCCGCTGCCACCCTCCAAGCAGGCGCGACAGCGTGGAGGCTAGCCGTGGCCGCTGCTAGAAGGGTCGCTACCCGAAGAAGAGCTGGAGAAGCTTGAGGAGTCACGGGCGTCGCCAACCGCCCGCGCGCTGCCCTCTCCTTCCTCGCCGGGGCTGAGTCCCCGGCCGCGGTCGTCGTCTTCAGGGCAGCACCCCGCACGGCGACCATCTTCCCCAAACACCCTCACGTAGAGGATGGCGTCGTCGTCGAACTTGAAGTGCAGAGAGCACCGGCGGCGGAGACCACGCGCGTGAGCAAACCTTTGTCAGCCGCGGGTCAGGGCCAGGTTCCCTCCAGCGGAGACCTCCAGCGAAGCCCACGAGGCCCGGCTGCAACAGCCATCCGCCTGGAGCCAGAGGCCACCCAAGGCGCCAGCTGGGAGCTCACCCAGGAGGACGCGAGGGAGCTAAAGCCGGGCACCGGTCGGCTCCACCGCCCGCACAATGAACTCCGGCAGCACCTCCGCAGTATGGAGGCGCGGCCTCGGGGGTCGCACGGCCGGAGCACGCCCGCCGACCATGGCCAGCCGCTCATCGCCGCGCAGAGAGCCACCTCCGCGACCGCGGGGGACCGCCGTGGAGGCCACAGGATGCTTGCGAGGGCGACCTTGACCGCGCTTGGGCGGGGGAGAGGAAGACTCGACCTGGCGGGCCTTTCCTTTCTCTGTGGCCGAAAACTTCCTTGGTGGAGCCATGAAGAAGAAGGAGAAGCAAGAGGGGATAGGCTGGAAGGGCGCATGTCGTTCCGTACTTATAGCCGGCGAAGGCCAACCGTCGACCTCCGCGATCGCAGGTAATCATGACCCGCTTTGCATGCAGGGACTTGTCGAATCCGTGCGGTTACCAAGGCGTTGTGGGGAAGCGGAGCCGCCCCGACCAATCGACCGCCACTCGGCGCCCAAGGCCGCAGGCTGGTAGGGCCCGCGACGCTTTGCACTTGCCCTTTCGCCTCTCTGCTCGGTCAAGTTCAGGCGCATCGTGGGCCCGGGGGCTACTGTCGGCATTCTGGGAATGGGGGTCCCCAGACTTGCCTGCCTGCGGCCTGCGGCGTGGCTCAAAGGAGGCCCAGCGCAGCCCATCTTCGTCAACACAAGCTCAAGACCCTCGCGAGGGGCCAAGCCTTGCGGGGGGGACGACAAGGAGCTTCCTCAGGCACGGCCTCGTCAGGCTGACTCATGAGGAGGCGGAGAGTCCAAGGCGGGGTACCTCGCGAGGTGCCCATGACGCAAGCCATGACGACCAAGGGCGCCAGTCGGGCGCTAGCCCGCGCAGTGTCCTCCTTTCCTCTTTGGTGCAAAGGGGGCAAGCGCGGGCGAGAGCATCAAGCAAAGGCGTCCATTTCGGTGCAACAAGACCAAGACCAGCCCAACGGCCGGAAGGAAGTCATTGTGGAGCCCAAGCCGGCGTCACCACCAGAGCCTTTGACAGGCGAGGACCAACTTTAGTCAGGATAAGTGTACCCGTTGTTCCCCTTCAAAATGGCCAATTGTTGGCGCCCTTCCCGCTCAATATTTGGGAAGAGGCCCAGGGCCTTTGCCTATATATAGGACTAGCCACCCCCAGGGTAGAGGCAGCTGGACCTGACCTAGTAATCGGGATCCTCACCAAGAAACCAGTAGATAGAGCGATTGAACTCCTCCCAGCAGTTTGTCGCACCAGCCAAGAACAGACCCTCGTGAGGCTGTTCTGCCTTGTATTGTTCATCATCAAGCCCAAGAGGCAATCCACCACACCACACACTGGAGTAGGGTATTACACCACAATGGTGTCCTGAACCAGTATAAATCTTGTGTCTCTTGTGCTGATCAGCTTGGTAGTTTAAGTCCTAGCGATTCAGCGAGGAGCAAGCCGGTAGAGTGTTGAATCTCTGCGCGCACCCCAGTGTTCGAACCTCAAGGGTCTGCCGGAACCCGAAATCCGACAGGTCCAAAATCAGATGTGCTCTGCCCATGTAGCAGTTGTATGAATTCAGTTACAAGACCCCAGTCAACTGTGCAAAATCATCTATGCTTGTATGGGATGTCGGTCACATATACTAGGTGGGTTCATCATGGTGAAGCTGTGAACGTCAATGTTATTGACTACATGGAAACAGCAAATCACCATCTTGATCTGCCTGATGCTCAGGTGGGAGAGGGGGAGGAGGTGGTGGTGGCGGAGCCAGTGAGTTTGACCAACATTGAAACAATGCTACGAAATGCTCGTGCATTTCGTGAACTTTCACATGCAGAATAAAAATGGTGGGCCCGCATGTTGGAACAATGCAACGTGGTTGTCACCCCAGGAAATAAGCTATCGGTATTCTCAGCTATGGTCACCTTTCTTCTGGTGAAGACATCTGAGCGGATGACCAACAAATCATTCGATGTGATGTTGGCTGCTTTACGCAAATCTTTCCCACATGCGTCTGAGCTGGCACACACCTACAGTAAAATGAAGAATTTCCTTCGTACAGTTGGAATTGGATATGATATGATCCATGTTTGTAAGAATAATTGTGTTCTGTTCCGGAAGGATTATGCCAACTTAAGTGAATGCCCGAAATGCAAATCATCAAGATGGAAAGATGGCGATGCTGTGAAGAGGATTCCTCATAATGTTCTGAGACATTTTCCAATTATACCAAGATTGCAGAGGTTGTTTCATGATGCTGAAACAAGAGAGGATGTACTATGGCATTCTAGGAACCAGGAGTACAGAGATCAGAATGTAATGAGCCATCCATCTCATGGTAGTGAGTGGAAAAGCTTCAATCATAAACACAAAATGTTTGCTGCTGACCCAAGAAACATTAGACTTGGCTTAGCTTCGGATGGATTTAACCCGTTTGTCCACCAGAGCTCCACATATAGCATGTGGCTAGTGCTTGTTATCCCTTACAACATGCCTCCAAATGTCTGCACCAAAGAATCAAACTATATGATGGCCTTGCTCATCCCAGGTCCAAAAAGTCCTGGAAAGGATTTTGATTTATTCAATGAGCCTCATGTGGAAGAACTTCAATAGCTATGGAGGGGTGTTCTCTCTCGAGACCTATATAGCAGCCCACCAGCTGATTTCTTTCTGTGTGCTGTTATAATTTGGTGCATCCATGATTATCAGGCTTTGGGCACTATGTCAGGGAGAACGATGCATGGTTACAATGCATGTGTTCGTTGTGATAGGAATCCACTGTCATACGCAATACTTGGCAAGATCTGTTACATTGGACACCATCGTTTCCTTGCCAAGGACAAGCTGCATCCTAGAAAATACCGAAGACATGTGTTCAATGCAAAGCATGAAAACCGTGATGTGCCAAAGAGGCTCACCGCCGATGATTTGCAAGTGGAATTAGAGAAGGTCGAGCATATTACACCAGGAAACCATCCTGGTAATGGTAGCGGGAAAAGGAAGCGTGGCAGGGCAGAAGAGAGATTATTGTTTACCCACAAGTCCACTTTGTGGGACTTGGAGTATTGGAAGGATTTGGATCTGCGGCATAATCTTGATGTGATGCACATTGAGAAAAATATATGTGACATCATTATCGGCACACTTCTTAATATTGATGGCAAGACGAAAGATACCTTAAAATCTAAGATTGATTTGACACACCTGGGTATGAGACAGGATTTGCAGGTGCAAGATGAAGGTAAACCATGGGATATGGCACCTGTTGTGTACATCTTGGACAAGGTAAAAAGAAAAGAATTTTGTGAGGTCATGTCACATGTGAGATTCCCACATGGATTTGCTTCCAACCCTGAAAGAAGAGTCAGTGCAGATGGAAACAAGGTACAAGGGTTGAAAACTCATGACTGCCACGTCCTACTTCAAAGGGTTTTACCTGTTATCCTTAGAGGATTGGGCCGCCTTGACTTATATAGAGCAGTTGCAGAGTTGGGACAGTTCTTCAGGGAACTCTACAGTAGAAATATCAGGATAGCTGCTTTGGAGTGTCTTAGAGACAAGATACCAACTATCCTATGCGACCTTTAGAAGATATATCCTCCAGGCTTCTTTGATGTGATGGTGCGTTTGGCTGTTCATCTACCTGATGAGGCACTACTTAGAGGTCCAGTACAGCATGGCTGGATGTACCCTATTGAAAGGCGGCTAGGCACTTTCAAGGGCTATGTTAGGAACAGAGCTAGACCCGAGGGTTCCATTGCAGAGGCCAACATTGCTATAGAAGAGTTGACATTCTGCTTAAAATACATTGAAACGGCTGATCAGCCTAGCAAAGAGGTGGGTGAAGACAATCACTGGCTCAATGTTTTCGATTATTCTGTTCGAGTTATAGGGAAGAGTCGACAAGAGGACAAACCTAAAGATTTGGACAAAATGGTTTAGTATGTGTTGAATAACTGTCTTGAGATACTACCTTATATCAAGTAAGTGCTAAGTATTGTAGATTATACATCGTAATCTACTAAACTTGTAGCACATTCTTATATATTTAGATGTTTGACGCGATCACTATGTTGTGCAGCATCTACAAAAATGAGTTACTATCGCAAAATCCAAGAAACATTGACAAACCGGTTATGGCAGGATTTGCGAAATGGTTCAAGAGCCATGTAAGCTTTTGAATTGCACTCTCAGTTTTTTGATATATTGAGTACATAAGATGATCAGCTTGTTTCTAACCATAGGTTAAAAGATGCGGGAGGATAGTCAGGCAGTTGATGATGCCCTTTACTCACTAGCAATGGGTCTTGATACTCGGGTAAGACATTATGAATCTTGAGTTGTTGGAGATGTGCACTACAACACCCTTGCACGAAACAAAGGCAGGAAGACACAAAACAGTGCCATCATGAGCACGGATACGTATGACAAAGAGACAACTGAAATGTATGCTAACATAACAGACATTGTTCAGTTGCAGTATATCTCTAGTTTCGAGGATCATCGGTGTGTGGTTCTGTTGTGCTGCCATTGGTATAACCTGTTTTCCAGGATCGCAAAACCCAGATCTGATGATTATTTCAAATCCATCA
Organism: Triticum aestivum; assembly: GCF_018294505.1. Lineage (NCBI taxonomy): Eukaryota > Viridiplantae > Streptophyta > Magnoliopsida > Poales > Poaceae > Triticum > Triticum aestivum. The sequence goes on along the minus strand of NC_057798.1, from coordinate 189,015,834 downwards.
ATGTCCAGGCGGCGTACCAGACCAACGAGCCTTTTATTTTGGCAAATTAAGCAACACATATATTTTTCTTGGAAGATACATTTGCACGTAGCGATGACTGGAGAGTATTGCAAAGGTTTGAGCAGAGGAATTCATTTAATGATGTTACGCAACAAGATGATGCTTACACAGCTCCTGATGTACAAGATAACATAGATGTTCCTAATATCTTTGAGAACCATCACGTCAATGACGCCGGCGAAAAGGTTTCCTATCGTGTTGTGGACATACAAGAGTTGATCAAGAAGAAGCCAACGTTCGAGGACGTTGAGGATGAAGAATTAGATGACACCGTGGGGAATTACGATTCAGACTGATACACATGGCGAAGATGTTGACGCTGCTCCTGCGGATGATGATTAGATTGCTTTTGTCATATTTTCCTGTCAGAAGACGTTTTTTAATCTACTATGTGAAATTGTGTTTGCTATGACAACTGGAACTTGATGAACGTGTTGTTTAGTATTTTGCTGTGAGAACGTCACTTGTTATGTATGCTGATTTGTGTTTGGTGATTGTATGACGACTAAAACATGATGACACTATTGTTTAGTTGTACTCATATTTGGCTGTGAAACTTGAATTTGATGACATATTTTGCTATTGGACTGCAATTTGCTCGACGTCTTTGGATGAGAACAAAGCTGACCTGATAGGGCCTCTACAAATTTATTTATTTATTACCAAAAGGGCCTCTGCTATTTATTCATTTATGAGCAAAAGGGGATACCCCTAATGATTTCTGTTAATAGAAATCATTATATGTTCACAACACTATGCCCTGCCTGCTACATAGGTATCATTCAATACTAGTTTCAGCAAAGTGCTCATGTGATAGCCACTGAATACATCACGAGTGCTACATACACTGCAAATAAAGAGACAATCATCCTACAGAGCACATCGATTTTGCCCATTATCTTCACAAGCTCTTTCATCTCCTCATTGCTGTCAAGGCCGTTCAGCAGCTGTTGCTTGGCCATGATCAGAGGAACTACTTCTTTAACCTTCTGCTCTGCATCTTCCTCTTCAGCCGTTCCTTCAGTTACTTGTCCAACACCCCAACCTGCTGGTATTGAGATTCCTCGGCTGACCAAATAATCAGTGTAGTTGCATTCCCCCACATCAGCAACTTCCCAGAAATACAAATCACACAAATCTTCCCTTTTCTGCACGAATCAAATTGGAAGATCATCAACCAAACTATTAAAAAAATCAGCAACTGAAAGCAGCAGAACAACACTTAAACATATTATTACCCCATGATTCGGGCATTTGTAGAAGACTCGGCCAGGGTTGAGGATTGTGGTTTAGACGCGACGGATGACTCTGCGTGATTTGCAGCAGTGGCACCACACCAACGGCAGCGGGTTGCGATGAGCAACTGGCTGCGGTGCGTGTGCCGACTCGGGTGTGATGAGACCCACAAGCGATAGTACGGGTGGCGACTTGGCGCATATCTGGTTGTTGCCTGCTGAAGAGCACGTGGACGAGCAGCCAACGGACATGGTTGCTGCGGCTAGAGCTTCTTATGCTAGGAATAGTAAGTAGAGAAGAGGAGAAGCGAACGTTGGATATGTCAGTTTCACTACTTGCAGAGTAGCATAGCACCATATATAGTCATAGTCTAGGTTTGGATTCGAACTAGCTACAGGAGCACGTCTCTCTTTTTTCTAAAACTCAGCAACGTCTGTTTACTGGTACACTAGCTCGTTCTGTACGCCTTCTCAAGTCTTTGATTTTCTTTCTTTTTTTTGCGAGGAAGGAAGGAGGACAAAATTGAGAGTTCCTGGGACTCGAACCCAAGACCTCTCGGTTGAAAACTAAGGGTGGTAGTCAGTTATGTGGCGAACGTTCCCTAGGAGGAGGACAGCAGACGAACGCATTTTGCTCGCAGTTTTAGTTGCGACACAAGATCGAACGGTCGGAGTTTCGGGAATGTTATCAGGCGAACAGGCCCAGTTTTTCTTTTTTTCCTATATATAAAAAAGTATGCTACTTGGTGTCGGCTTAGTTAACAAGCGATTGTGCCAACCTTGACCGTTGGATTGACATTCAACGTATGTCGTGTTTCTTCAGTCTCTTCTTCCTCGAGCCGCCAAAGCCAAACCAGCGCCGGCGGGACCGCCTGCTCCCGCCTCCTAGGGCTGGTTGTGCTACCACGCACGCATCATGGCCACATTGCACCCTAAAACTCTACGCATCTTCCCCGGCTCCTGTTCGTTCCCGTCTGAGGCCTCACCATCATCCTCTGCCTTGGTTCGCTCGCCACAGCGCTGCCCTCCGGCGTTGTCAACATGGTCAATAACCGAGAGGAATAAGGAGATGACTGTACATGGTGAGGATGACAGTAGGGACCCAGCAGCGCGCGCAGTAATTTTGTTTTTTCGGGGAGGAGAAGGGTATCAACTGGGTTGTGCGGGAGCTGTGGCCCGTCTAGCCCAGGCTTTTATTTCATATGTTTAGCACATGACCAGCCCTGTTTGTTTTTTTCCTTTCTGAAAATGGCTAGCCAGCTATTTTGTTTTTTACAGAATAACCAACGTAGGCCTACATGCTTTTCTACGCCCTGTTGGGCCGAAAATCTTTCAAGACGAGGAGGGATGCATTTTGCCCCGAAAATGGGCTATAAGTAATAATAAATGGGATATAAGTAATAATAAATGGGTTGTAAAATGAAAAAATACAGCAAATAGGCAATTAGTTCCAAAATACTTTTTTCTTTCAGATTTTGATATTTTAATTATCATTGTTTTTGTGCGAGTAAAATTTCATTGAATTTAAATTAAGGTATATTTAGTTTTAAAATTAATTTGAATCTGGCTAGAAATTTCAGGTTGTATGTTGTTTGGGACAGATTTGGAGGCTGACTTGTGGGTCTACTAGGTTGACGTGTACGAAAGGCTTTGTCAACTTAGTCCACAAACGATCCTAGCAGCAGTGACAATTGGATGTTAATCCAACGGCCGTGGTGCTTCCTCAATATCTGATCTTCTTGCTCCAGCCGCCCAAACCAGCGCGGATGGGACTGCCTGCTCCCGCCTCCCGTGGCCAGCTATGCTACCGCACAAGCCGCACCGCCCCACCCTACTCCATTGCTGGCCATGCCATTCCTCTACTCACACACACCTCCTGTTATTTTCCAGCGACGGCAGCCGGACCAGTAAACCTTCATACTCCCCACCGCGTGGGCAACCATTGTCGAGTCTTCCCCGGCTCGGTGTCATTCCCTTCCAAGGCCTCGCCGTCGTCCACCGCCATGGTGATCTCGGCGCGGCCTAGTCAACGTGGTCAACAAACGACATCCATCGAAGATGGACTGTACGTGGAGAGGCTGACAGCTGGGTCCACGACCGCACACACGGAAATGCCTCCTTATTACGCGCAAAATAATGATTCCTCCACCTGACATCTGGGACCCACCGGAAGGGCCTCTGTATTTTGTGAAAAAAACGTGCCCCCCGCTGACAGGTCGGACCCACTAGTTATCTTCGCACGCAAGGAAGTGCCTCCTTATTACGCACAGAAAATGAATACTCCCCCTGCTAGCTAGAACCCAATGTAGTGGGTGGCTGACTTGTGGGCCTACCAAGTTGATGGGGATGGAGGGCTTTGTCAGCTTAGTCAATATGAACGATTCTAGCTCCAGTTACCGTACGATGTTCATCCAATGGTCGTAGTGCTTCTTCAACCTCTGGTCTTGCTCCAGCCGCCCAAACCAGCGCCGGTCGTGCCGCGTGCTCCTGCCTCCCGTGGCCGGCTGTGATGCCGGGGAGGGCATCCACTGCCGCGTCTTCCCCGGCTCCGCGTCGTCCCCTTCCTAGGCCTCGCCGTCGTCCACCGCCTTGGTGTTCTTGGCACGGCGTGGTTAATGTGGTCAACGACCGACTTCCATCGGAAGAGTACTGTATATGGAGAGGCTGACAGCTGGGTCCATGGCCGCAGCAAGGAAGTGCCTCCTTATTACGCGGAAAATAATGATTCCTCCACCTCACAATAGGGACCCACCGGGCGGGCAACCGTATTTCATGAAAAAAATGTTTCCCCCCTGACTGCTGGGACCCACCAGCTACATCTTCGCACGCAAGGAAGTGTGTCTCAAAAAAACAATTCGCCCCCTGACTGCTGGGACCCACCAGCTACATATTCGCATGCAAGGAAGTGCCTGACAGTCGGGGCCCACCTGGTCGAAGAGTACGTAGCATTGTCATTCTGGCTGCGAACGTGTACGTACATACTGGTCGATGTAGAGGCGCGCACGTGTCGTAGTAGAGGCGCGCACGTAGCATGTACACGTACGTACAGCGGCCAGGGTGCAAGAAAGTAAATACGGCCACGTACGTACATACGGACGGGGTTTCGAACGCCTACTCGCGCATACGTACGGCCAGGGCTCATGTACATGGCTGGGTCGGAACGGAGAAACTATGTTGTCGTCATGTTCATGGGGAGCCAGCCGGCTGGGTCAGAACAAAATGCGTCGTTGTGTTCATCGGGAGGGCTTGGACGGAACAGCCGATGGAAACGAGGCCTGGCGTACCGCAGAACAGAGGAAACGGCCTTGTGTTCGACCGGCCACGGTCGAAATAGGATCTTGTTCATCGGGAGGGGTCTGGCGTACAACAAAACGGAGGAAACATACTTCTGTTGGACCTCCTACGGTCGAAACGGAGTCCTATTGATCGGGAGGGGTGTGGCGTGCTGCAAAACGGAGGAAACGGACTTGTGTTGGAGCGCTACGGTCAAAACGGGGGTCTTGTTCATCGGGAGGGGTGTGGCGTACCGCAAAACAAGACTCCATGGGATACTGTTCATCTCCACCGGCGACCTCCTCTAGCCTCCACGAGCTACTGTTCATCCACCGTCGACCTCCTCCAGCCTCCACCTGCGACTGTTCATCCACAGGATCCTATTCATCCAGCCTCCACCGCGCGCTACTCCACCGGCTACTGTTCAACCAACCCTCTCCACGGGGTCCTGCTCAACCACCCCTCCACGGGCTACTGTTCAACCAGCCCTCCATGGGGTCGTCCTGTTCATCCAGCCCGCCACGGGGTCCTGTTCATCCAGCCCCAACCGGCTCGATCGGAGTAATGTTCATCCAGAGGCAACACCAAGGGGTCTTGTTCATCCACCCCTATCGGGAACTGTTCATCCAACCCCCCCCCCCCCCCGACAATGCTCACTGTTCATCAAGGGAAGGAGGCAGCAGGGTTCGATCGGCTTCAGTTTGCAGCAGTAGCGAAGGAATCACTCGGGTTCAGTAACATAACTAGTGCAATCGCTCGGGTTCAATTAGAGCGCAACGCCTCGCTCGGATTCAGTTAGAGCCCAACGCCTCACACACACGTGTGTACGTGTACAAGAGAAATGCGCATCGCTTGGACCCTGACCACCCACCATAACCGGGAACTCCTCGAAATTTTCCTCGCCCTCACTTCTACCACGGTTTTTTCAGTAATGGACGGCCCAAAGAATGTCATGCAGCTGCGTCTCCGGCCCGCCCAGGACGAAAACACATTTTCTGTCATGATTTTTTGTCATAGAAGTAGGAGCCCACCACATCTATGATGATACCAGGTTTTGTCACAATTATCGTCATAGAAGTATCATAAGTATGATAGAAAAAATTTCGTTCGGCCCAAAATGTCACGGATGTGTGTTTTTTTTGTAGTGCGACCACCTCGACATGACCCTGGTTTGTGTGCTGCGCCAACATTTGAGAATGCAAAAAATCTTCTTTCATTGGCAAACGAATCTTGTACTATTTATTACCATGCCCGTGTTTTCCTTGCAAATAACTAGTCCTTCAAAACGAGATACTAGGAATTAATTAATGAGGAGTTATTTGAATTAGAGTGTCACATAGCGATCTCAATTCTAACATGGATTTCGCATTTCACGGTATCCATGCTACTTTTCTAATACAAAATCATATATGTATAAGATGAACACCATGGTAATGAGAAAACTTTGGATGGATTCATGCATATGACCACACATATACAAAATACCACAACAATCGAGTCAATATCAACCTTTCCAAACTTAGTATGGCATGAATTCAAAATAAATACGGAAGCCATATTCATGGTCCTCAATTCAAATCTTCCAACGTACACTAAATTAAAACTTCAATATTAAGTCTAGTACTATCTACATTCAAATGTTGTTGTTAGGTCCCCCCCCCCCCGGCACACACACGCTACATACTTCCTCTATTGATCAATCTTCCTTCCCTAACCACCTTACAAAGCTATTAGCTTCCGCACGTTCATTCTTTCTCTCCATGTTTTGATCTCTAACTCTCATACACCCACCATTGCACTCCATGCCGATCTCTCTTTGTCTCTCTCTCTCATGCATTGCCTATCTAGAACCCACCCTCTCATGCGCATGCACGCACATTGTCTATCTAGGTCACTCTCAAGAGACCATCTCACTCTTTCTTCTGCACAACGGCCCACACTCGCTTAATCTCTCTCTCTCTCTCTATCTATCTATCTATCTATCTATCTATCTATCTATCTATCTATCTATCTATCTAAGTCTCGATTAACCTCGCTTTGTCTCTCACACACAAACGATATATCTCCCTGTTCGGGCCTTGATCAACACACTCTATACTCTCTCATGCAGATTGTCTATCTAGATCAGTTTCTCCAAGCCGTTCCACTCATTCAACCTCATGGTGGCCATGCTCGCTCAATCTCTCTCTCTCTCTCTCTCTCTCTCTCTCTCTCTCTTTCTACATGTATCGATTGACCTCGCTCTTTCTCACACACAAACGATATATCTCCATCTTTGGCCCTAATTCGACATATTCATAGTGTATACTCTCTCACACACATTGTCTATCTAGGTCACTCTCTCCAACCTGTCTCACTCTTTCGATCGCATGACGACCCAAACTCGCTTAATCTCTCTCTTTCTCTCTCTCTCTCTCTCTCTCTATGTATCGATTGACCTTGCTTCCTCCCACGCACAAACAATATGTGTACCTATCTGTGACTGGATCATCTCTCAAGCTCTCTCTTACAGCCCTCACCCTTCCCAAAAGCTCAGTCGGACAATATCTATCCACAACATATATATCTTTTCAACGGATGTCGGGGCACACTCACTTTTTCTCTCTATCTATGTCTCGATTGACCTCACTTTCTCATGCCGCCTTTTCCACACCCCTCGCAGAGCCGGAGCTATTTACATTGCGAGGAGGACTCCAACCTTTGATTAATTTGCGAAGGCATTTATTCCGTTGGGTTTAGATTACATTTTTTGTAGAATTCGCCGCACAACTACTCCAAACACCATTGCAACCCCCACCCCTCCCCCAATTGTTTTCCTTCTGGATCGGTCACCGCTCTCTCGCATGCCCTTTCTAACCTTCCATGTCGCACCATGGTATTTTTGCAAAAAAAAACTCAGGTGTTTTCTTAATTATTACAAATAAGCTACAAACTACACACCCGGAGTCCACCTGTAATGGAACTAATTTCAACCCAGAAGTTAAAGTGCTACAAACTACACACCGGGAGGCCCAACTGTCATGGAGGAAATTTGGACCCATATCTACACCCCTATATAGTGTGCCAATAACTTTGAAAGATGGTTGTTGGATGAAGTCAATCCGATGGTGCAGAGATGGCAAATCCGAGCACCACTGGCCGTTGGATATTCTGCCACATTTACAATCTACTAGAAGACTACATGGTTGAACTTAAGCATAATGCACAAACCTCAAAACACAAACACTTCTCCTTCGTTCTAGAATCTTCTATATCATAATTGCCCAATTTTCTTTTTTCTAAATGAATTGCCATTATTTATTTTTACTTTATGCTCTACAATGCACAATTCCATGAATCTTAAAATAGATTAACTTTTTTATAAAACCTATTGATTTCAAATGAGATGAACTATAAGAATTAAACGAACATCTACATCATGCATATATGAATCAAAGCTTACATGCTATGGTGTGGTATTTATTCATAATTTTGTTGCCAAATCTCATGCGTGCAATGCACATGTACCTTACTAGTATAAATTAAAAATGAAAAAGGACGGGGATCAAACATGCAACCAGGGGCTTCAAGTCGCACGTCAATAGGCAAAATAGTAGCAACGTTTGTTGTACTCCCCTTTGTTGATATAATGCTTTTATATTACCACAGCCTACTTAATGGACCACATGTTTTTATATTAACTTTAGTACATTAGTAGGATCGGCTCGTGAGCATGTACTATTCCACTTCACTTACTGCTGGGTTCCATGTCTGCTCTCTCTCTCCTCCCCTTGTACCTTTAGATGCACGGGCAAACACGAAGAAGCACGGGTGGTGTGGCCGTTGACCGAATCTGGATGTGTTCACAAGTTATGGCACCAGTGTCACGTAATACTAGTACTAGTATTATATGTAACAAGTTTAAGAACAAAAGTGACCGTGACGGACAAGTTAGGCTACTAGTATCTACTAATACCAATTAAATGCATGGATAAATAGATGTATCGCCTAGTGCTCGAGCAAGGGGACTGCTCGCGCCCTAAAAGTATTTGGAACAGACTTCCCTATAAAAATATCTGGAATTGACGTGGTATTTAATATGAAATGTTTGCGAGAGGAATACATGTCGCTTGATGACCTTTATATTAAATTTGATATGGCTCTAGCAGAACATTCAATCGATCAAACCATAGGTTTCATTCAGTCAGATTGCGACTTTACTTACAACAATCGAACTAAAATAAATGCAAATGATAAATCCCAAATGTTCAGATTTTAAGCATATTAATCCGAACGTTTTTCATGGCATATTGAGATCATGCGGCGGTGGCGGAGGCGTCTTGCGGCGGGAAGCGACTCCTCTGATGTGCTCTGTGTGTCATCGGGCCACTGATCGGCAATGACGGTGGCATCTTGCGCCATTGTTGGCATACTCCTGGACGTTGGCCCTAGCTTCAAGGAAGGCCAGAATGTTCTGGACTTCGGTCTCCAGGAGCCAGTCAACTAGCGGGAGGAGGCGACTACTGTTGGTGCAAGGAAGCGATCAACAGCAGTGATCCATGCCGCTGAGGGGGGCACTAGCACCGGCTCGGGGACATGCTCTAGCAACAGTGCGACAAAGACATTCGTGTGCACGGGTGCGCACATCAGTGCATGCGTAGGCGCATGCGCTGGCAGGTGCACGGACGCGTGGAAGTTAGTGGGGACCTTGTGGAATCCTGTGGCTTCAACCTCGGCAACAATGTGCGGCTCCCAGGCCATCAATGCCACGGGGATGGGTGATGGCGCAGTCGGGGCGACGGGAGCTGGAACAGGAGCGGGGACAGGCGCGGCGTCTTCCCGCAAGGCTAGTTCAAGCTCGTCCCAAAGTGTCGTATGTTCTTGAGACTCCGGCTGGGTGTCTTCCTCAGGAAACTGGAAGACTAAGGGCAGACCATCGTGATGCGGCATGGCATACGATGAGGTCAGGCTGGTTGGAGGTAGACGACAGGAGAATCTGAGACAAAGAAAGAAGATTGTAGCGAAACCGGGGAGTGCGGGGATGATTTAAGCTGCGGCACTAGCACCATTAAAAGTGGGGGTAGTTGGGAGGAAGGTCAGCGGCGAAGCCTGGTCAAAGGGCTCGTCTCCCGGTGAGCCTACCCGCGGCCTCCTCGCACGCCTCCCAGTCAGCTGGCGCCGCATTCTGCTCGCACGCCTCCCGGTTAGCCGGCGTAGTGGTCTGCTCGCACGCCTCTCGTTGACTCACATGCTTGCTCAGATGGCACCTGCTGATGAGAAGCAGGACTCGTGGCGGCACGTAGGTCTAATGCCCATGGTTTGAATAGTGAAACCGTTCGCATTAACGTGACATGTCTTTGTTCTAAAATACCCTGGCTCTTCATTTGTGCAACTTTTCATAAGCACCTTATCTCAAATTGAACAAAAAATACGATAGCCTATTTGTGCCATATCACGTGACCATGCTCAGTTTCATGAATTTCAGGTCAGTTTTGGATTTCTGCAGTTTAAAATCCAGGATTCGAAACAATATCATAACCTGCATCATGAAATAAATTTTCAAGCCATACATCTTTACTCTTGTAGATGTCAATATTTCTTAAGAAAGTATTTGGCCAAACATTTTGCTTAGTTACACTTCAAACAAGGTATATATGCAAAGTAAAAGGATAATCCTTCTGTACAGTGCATTGCCTGATATAGTAACACCAGTACTAGGCACGAACAAACAGGGCTCAATTCTGTGCTCATCCTGGTGTAGTAATATTAGTACTTGGCAATGGAGTTGATGGGTGACCTTGGGTAGCCGCGACCGAGGGAATTGAACCATGCTCGACACGGTAGGTAATGTGGTCTAGTTACTAAAGCATCCCTCCATTGTTCATCGGTAGTCATTATGGACCGGGGATATGAAGGGAATTTCCTAGGGCTAGAATTCTGGCCACCAGATATTTCGACTTCAAACGCGGAAGCTCGAGTTGTTGGGGTTGGCTAATGTGCCACTACTGTAGGATACTGCTAACGACACTACGATCAGAGACCCTATGATGAAACCGTGTGCGATGCAATAATCGCAAATGGTGATGTAAAAAACCGTCAAAAAAGGTGCAAAACATTTGCAATGACGGATGCATCAAACACGGTTCAGATTTTAGATGCGTGCGCAATGCAGGGCATACGGTTCAGTTCAATGAACTATTTGCGATGAGGCAGAAGAATAGAAATGGGTAGCCAGATAAAGGTGTGTGCGATATACGGCATACGGTTCACTCGGATGAACTGTTTGTGATTAGGTAACAACAAAAAAAGGTCAGCCAGATCTAGGTGTGTGCGATATACAACATACGGTTCACTCGGATGAATTGTTTTCGATTAGGCTGCGCAACAGAAACGGTTCAGCCAGATTAAGGTGTGTTCAATGGAGGGCATACAGTTCATTCCAATAAACTGTTTGTGTTGAGCCAAGAGAAGAGAAATGTTTCAAATAAACAAGATGTGTGTAATACGTGGCAAACATTCAATTACATAGGTGGGTAGTACACACATGACATTTTCACACACCAAAGTAAACTATTACATGCATAACTAACTAGGATAAACGATCATCTGATCATCATCTACTTCTTATGCTAGCTTGTTGTTCCTTCTATGCTAAGTTTCCATTAATTGATGGAGTTTTATGAACACGCCACCATTTCCCGCCATTTCCTCACCGGTTTCCCGCCACCCAGTGATATTGTGCATAAACCTAGGCGGCGCGCAACGCACGGAGGCGACAAGCGCAACCTGTAGCACATCCACCTTTTCCAAGCATGCCAACCCACCAAAGCGCCGCCTCTGCCATCAACCTCCTCGACAAGGAAAATGAGAAGGTGCCATGGCCCGTCAAGGCCAAGGCGCTCCCCAACAATGTGATGGATGTCACCATGATGCGCATCGTCTCCAGGGTTGAGTAGACCATTGGTGCGTGGCGCTCAGCGCCGCGTATCAAGATTGGCATGTCAGCGCCGAGAGGCTGCAGCTCACTGCACAACATGATCGATGGCCTACCGTAGAGCAAGCTAGGCGCATCCGCGCCAATAGGCTGTGGCTCGCCGCATGACGAGACTGTTGGAGCACCATAGAGTGAGAGGCGTGGCCCATCGCACAACAAGAGTGGATCCATCGGCGCTTGCCTACTGTCGACAGGGCGTCGCAGCTGGGTACACATCCAGTCAGTACCCCCATTCCTTGCCAGGAGTGGGTAGAGGCCCTCTGCGCCGTACTTGCACCAGAGACTGGCCGTGTCGTACTTGCAATAGACGCCCGTCGTGCCGTTCGCATGGGTCATGTCGTTCATCTTGTCCGCGGCCCGCTCGATGCCAACGCGCTGGTCGCTAGGCTCAACCCCCTCCTTGGCCCAGGTGTACACCTAGGCGCAGTAGAGGAACATGGTTGTCGCATCCTCGAGCTGGTGATCTCCGATGTAATGGCCAACTTGGAGGTCGAGATCGCGCTCCAGATGTACCGCGAGCGTGTCGACCGCTTGGACAAACGCATGCACAAGTTCAGGTAGAGCCAAGACCTACCGTAGGCAAGGGCTGCTGGTCATGGTCTCATGGACGCGTTTTATTTTATTGACATGTTTCGACTTGGATCGCTATGTATTCACGGCCATCATAATGTTTGCTCTGTTTCAATGTGTGTACTCTGTTTTTCATTCTTATATGTTCTGTTTCAATGTGTGTATATATGCTTTCCATTCTGTATATATGGATGACAACAGCTAGATGCAAATTAGTATACAAAAACAGATAGAAAATGGAATTCATAATATATATATATTAATTCTTCATTATTTCATCATAGAATATATATAATATCATCACATATACATGATGATACTTAACTACTAGGTACAACGCGTAAAATTGAAAAAGAACAATACTAAAACTAATAATCCCTCCTCGGGGCAGTATTCCGGCAGCCCCTCGCCAGCAGCTCCCTGGTGCGTGGCCTCTTCCCAGCGCGGAGGCAGTACTCCGCCTCCTCCGCCTCGTAGCGCTTGACGTACCGATCTGCCTCTTGCTGGCAGACGAGCATGAACGATCATGCCATTTCATTGGGCGCCCACCGAAGTTCCTCGTCGGTGGCTCGCTGGAGCTTATTGGCCCACCTCCATGCAGCAATGAGGCGCCTAGCACCTTTTACCTTCCTCGCGAAGTACCCGTTATTACACCTCCTCCGCATGACGACATGCTCGCCCCCAAACTCCACCGCCTCCTTTTTCCAGGCGGCATCACGGCTTCATAGGCGGCCTGGTACCTGGCTTCATCCTCCGCCATCTCCTTCTTGAATGCCACTTGCCTGGCTTACTCAACCGGCGGCAGTGACTCCCATAGGCAAAGATTTACTGGCCACCAAACCAATCCAAAGTTGGGGGGTCCAGCGCAACCTCGTCTGGTGGTGCGTAGGGGTCCTCCTTGTCACTGCTCTTCGACTGAGCGTCCTCGGGGGGTGGGCAGATCAGCGGCGCCATAGCAGAGATTTGAGAGCGGGAGAGAGAGAGAGAGAGAGAGAGAGAGGGAGAGCGAGGGGAGGATGTAGGTGAGAATGTAGATGGGATGACATGAGCAAGGTAGTATTTATTGGCGGCCGGAATCTAGATCGACGGGAACACTACACACGCCGGTTGCCAGAATTTACGAGTACTGTAGTTTGAATTACACATGATTCCCGCAGCAAAATCCGTGTGTGAACTTAATAGCTGACGGTTTCCAATACAGAATCGTGTCTGATTAATAACCCGCGTAGAATGTCAATCGTGTGGGGCCCTGTTGTCTTGCCATATCTTTACATTTTCTTTTTTGAACACCAGATATTTACATCGTCTGATGATTTTTTAACTCGGACACAAGTACACAAAAATATGATTTTTCAAATTGTTATGGTTAGCCGTTGCATGTAGATGTAGTTCAAATTCGAATTACGGTTATTAAATGGCTCGAAAACTTATATGTCTTCTAAAGGTCAAATGACCCCTAGAATTTTCCAAATTTTCACATGACAGATGTATTAGTGCATGTTAAATGTAGAAAAAAATTGAAGGCTATAAGAGGAAGTTATCTCATGTTTGTCATCAAACATACATTGTTCCCTCTGGAAAACACGAGCCTTCTAGTGAGTTGTTATGGTTTGTGAGGGGTATGTGTCCAAACTTTTGTCAAACAGGCCAATTGTTTTACCACATCATCTTGGTGGCATGACATCACATCAAGCAAGGTTTCATGTTTTTCTGGTCATTTTTAAATTTTTGGAATTAAAATGCCATGGCACTACATGCATGTGTCCATGCAGTCACCAATATGTTTGAAAATTCCTTCTAATTTACTGCACATGGAATTAACTCACACACAAGTACACAAATATGATTTTCCAAACCGTTATGGTTAGCTGTTGCATGTAGATGTAGTTCAATTTGAATTACGGTCATTAAATGGCTAGAAACCACTTAAATGTCTTTTAAAGGTAAAATGACCCCTAGAATTTTTACATGACAGTTGTATTAGTGCATGTTAAACGTAGAAAAAATTTCAAGGCCGTAAGAGGAAGCCATCTCCCGTCTGTCATCAAACACATGCATTGTTCCCTCTCAGAACCACGAGCCTTCTAGTGAGTTGCTCCGGTTTGTGAGGGGTGTGTGTCCAAACTTTCATCAAACATGCCAATTTTTTCCACATCATCTTGGTGGCGTGACATTACATCAGGCAATGTTTCATGTTTTTCTGATCATTTTTTAATTTTTTGGAATTAAAATGCCATGGCACTCTATGCATGTGTCCATGCCGTGAGACCAATATGTTTGAAAATTCCTTCTAATTTACAACACATGGAATTAACTCGCACACAAGTACACAAATATGATTTTTCAAACCATTATGATTAGTTGTTCCATGTAGATGTAGTTCAAATTTGAATTACGGTCATTAAATGGCTAGAAAATCACTTAAATGTCTTTAAAAGGTCAAATGACCCCTGAAAATTTCCAATTTTTCACATGATAGTTGTATTAGTGCATGTTAAATGTAGAAAAGATTGATGGCCGTAGAAGGAAGCTATCTCCCGTTCGTCATCAAACATGCATTGTTCCCTCTCGGAACCACGAGCCTTCTAGTGAGTTGCTCTGGTTTTTGAGGGGTGTGTGTCCAAACTTTCGTTAAACATGCCAATTTTTTTACCACATCGTCTTGGTGGCTTGACATTATATCAAGCAAGGTTTCATGTGTTTCTAATCTTCTTCTTTTTCGAATTAAAATGCCTTGGCACTCTATGCATGTGTCCAGGGCGTGAGACCAATATATTTGAAATTTCCTTCCAATTTACTGCAGATGGAATTAACACGCACACAAGTACACAAATATGATTTTTCAAACCATTATGGTTAGTTGTTGCATGCAGGTGTAGTTCAAATTTGAATAACGGTCATTAAATGGCTAGAAAATCACTTAAATGTCTTTAAAAGGTCAAATGACCCCTGAATTTTTTCAAATTTTGACATGATAGTTGTATTAGTGCACGTTAATTGTAGAAATTTTTTGAAGCCCATAAGAGGAATCTATCGCCCGTTCGTCATCAAACATGCATTGTTCCCTCTCGGAACCACGAGCCTTCTAGTGAGTTGCTTCGGTTTGTGAGGGATGTGTGTCCAAACTTTCGTCAAACATGCCAAAAAATTTACCACATTATCTTGGTGGTATGACATTACATCAAGCAAGGTTTCATGTGTTTCTGATCTTTTTTATTTTTTTAGAATTAAAATGTCATGGCACTCCATGCTTAATTGTGTCATAGCTGTGAGACCAATATGTTTGAAATTTCCTTCAAATTTACTGCACATGGAATTATCTCTCACACAAGTACATAAATATGATTTTTCAAACCGTTATGGTTAGCTATTGCATGTACATGTAGTTCAAATTTGGATTACGGTCATTAAATGGCAAGAAAATCACTTAAAGGTCTTTAGAAGGTCAAATGACCCCTGAAATTCCAAATTTTGACATGACAGTTATATTAGTGCACGTTAACTGTAGAAATTTTTTGAAGCCCATAAGAGGAAGCTATCGCCCGTTCGTCATCAAACACGCATTGTTCCCTCTCGGAACCTCGAGCCTTCTAGTGAGTTGCTTCGGTTTGTGAGGTGTGTGTCTCCAAACTTTCGTCAAACATGCCAAAAATTTTACCACATCATCTTGGTGGCATGACATTACATCAAGCAAGGTTTGATGTGTTTCTGATATTTTTTATTTTTTGGAATTTAAATGCCATGGCACTCCATGCTTAATTGTGTCGTAGCCATGACACTACAGGAATCAGCTTATTTGCCGTCTGCCATGGCAAAGCTCTTTGTCGTCCGCCACCGATGGCAAACCTGGACGACAAAGACAATGACGGTAAACAGGTTCTTTGTCATCCGCTTCCGCAAAGCAGAAGGCAAAGCACCTTTACCGTTAGTGGCCGACGGTAAAGAACATGGACGGCAAAAACCATGCATTAGCCATGGTAGGTGGCTAACGGCAGCCTTTCATGTCCGTTAGCTGACGGCAAGCTGAACAACCCTTTGTCGTCAGCTTTGTGATGCCAGCAGACGCGTCCGCAGACCCAGCCGTTTGCCGTCTGCCACGGACGGCAAACTGACCAAATGGGTCAGCTCCCAGGTTGCACAAGTTGTTGCCACGTGGCTTCTTTACCGCAGGCGGCACAGCCTTTGTCACAGGCATGTATCTTCTCATAGGGCATCTTAAGAGCACAGAGGATTTTGTTTGACTGGTACAGGTTTGCAGGCAGTACATGGCCTTTGGGTAGAAAGCGTCCAAATAATGTCATCATCGCATCGTAGCATTCTCTACCCAAGTTGAATTGAGCCTTCAGAGCCATTATTTGTGAGATGGCATCCAGCTGACAAAGCTCAGTGTGCTCGTGAAGAGGACGTTTTGAAGACTCCAACATATCATTAAAGGCCTTTGCAAATTCTTCCATCTCTTTGTCTGAATCCCGAGCATCATCAAAGTTTTGCACCATGTCTTCCATCCCGGTACCATGCTCATTGGTGCGACGATGAACTACCTCAGCTCTGGCACATTGGGCAGACTCACCACGAAATATCCATACCGTATAACCGTGCGTAAAACCACTCTTCTGCGGATGTGCTCATTTCATTCTCTGTCCTATTTTCCCAATTGTTGCACTGGGCACAAGGGCACTAGTTTTTCCTCTAGCCATTTGCAAATGCGGCTTTCACAAACCCCTTGGTTTTTGTTACCATTAATTGGTAATCTCTTCCTGACTAGTGCGACTGGTGTACATCCCCGCACGATCACTCATCTTGCTTATCTACTGGACAGACAAGAAATATATATAATTCAGCATGGATATTCATCAGTTAATCTGGTTTGTCAATTTTATTACGTCCATGCAACCTACAGTAATAGGTAAAGATAGGTCCTAATCCCACCCGAGTATGTGTAGATTGAGTACGTTCTCCATGCTCTACCCCATTCCGAGACAAAATTTTGGCAGCACCTCCCCGTTGTTCTCTCGATACACGTCTCGGCAAAAAGCCTAGAGAATGTGCATCCGAAGAACAACAGGGAGGTGCTGACAAAATTTTGTCTCGGAATGGGGTAGAGCATGGAGAACATACTCAATCTACACATACTCGGGCTATCCGTGGAAATCGCTGGACAATCCGAATGAGTTACGGTGATAAATATGCAACTGAATGCATATTTATCGATGCAACCCTTTCGGACGGGAGATGCATACTGGTTACGAGACTGTAGTTACCTAGCTAGTGTCATCGGCGCGAAGGACGGAACAGAGCAAATAATTAAAGGGGGAAGAGGAGATGTCATTTTTGCTCACCACGAACGCAGGGGTGGAGCTCGTCGAACACCAGACCCTCGCAGCAACGAAACAACTGCACATCAAAATCGAAAGATGAGTAACATAGCACTATTGTTTTTGCCATCAACCTAACTAAATATTTACAACAGTATGCCACCGAAATATACGTCGAGGCACCCCTCTTCTTCTTCTTCCTCCTCTTTTTCTAATTATTCTTATTTTCTTCTTCTTTTTTCAGAACTAAACCTAAACCTAAAACTAAACTAAACTAAAACTAAACCTAAACCTAAAACTAAAACTAAAACTAAATCTAAACTAAACATAAACCTAAAACTAAAAAAATAGAAAAAAAGAGGAGGAGGAACTCGCTGTAGGGGAGGGGCGGCCGTCCCGATGGAGGAGGTCCGCCGCAGGGAAGGAGCCGGCGCCGCGGACTTCCTCACGGCGGGGCTCGGGCGGCCACCGCAGGGGAGGGGCATCGCGTCTGGGGCAGCGGGGCGACGTTGCCAGAGCGGTGGGTCAGGGCAGTGGGGGCACGGTTGGGGCCGGGGGCGGGGCGACGGGGGCGCGGTGGGGGTTGGGGGCGGGGTGGCGGGGGTCAGGGGCATGGCGGCGGGGGGTCAGCGGCAGCGGGGGCATGGTCCGGGTCGAGGGCGCGACGGCGGGGGGTCAGCGGTGGCGGGGGCGCGATGGCGGCTAGGGGTGTGGTAGAAGGGGTCGTGGTGGGGGCGGCGGGGGAACAGTGGGGGTCGGGGGCGCGGCGCGGTTGGGTCGGGGGAGGATAGAGAGGCATGAGGGGTGCGCCGTTATTAGCCATTAGGTATTAACCTCTTTGCCGTCCGCTGGGATGGCCAAGAGGTGGGGGTGGTGGGCCACTATAGTAGTGTCGTCCACTGGACCCCACCCAACTCTTTGTCGTCCGCTAGCCGACAGTAAAAAATCTTTGACGTTAGCTAACTAACGGCAAAGAACTGGCTGATGGCAAATACTATCTTTGCCATCAGCCAGTTCTTTGACGTCTGTTTTTTGTAAGCCGACGGCAATGACCTTCTTTGCCGTCAGCTAGGTCTTTGTCGTCCACTTACAAAAAACAAACGGCAAAGAACTGGCTGATGGCAAATTCTTTATGGCATGAAGGAACAGGGCATCGGAGCAACTAGGTGCTCCGGAGTCCGGGTCCCTGATTTTTTCTGCTGCATCGGCTCGCCAGTGTAGGACACCGGTGCGAAATGTAGCAACAGTTGTATTTACACTAGATTTGGCATACATAGTGGACGGCCTTAGTGTTATTAGTTCTATGTTACTAAATTTGTGCATGTACACACTGTTAGTATCAATTTGCTGTCATCCAAACCCTGTCGCTATGATGTTGCAGTTATATTTAGCTTCCTCATAAAATGTTCAATTTGTTATTTATAGTACATGAGTAAGAACTTGTAGCATTGTTATAGTTAATTATAGCTTTTGATGTTTCAGAATTTGGTTATTGTCTCGGTAGCAATTAATTCATTTGCACATTGATCTTTTTGAGAAGATATGTCACAATTAATCTATTTCTTTAGTTTTTCAAAATAAGTATTGGTGATTTTCTATGTTGCTATAAACCCATTCCCCCTATAATTGTTACTGATCTTGTTTTAAATATTATAGGATGCGCGGAAGTGTTCTTACTTGGAGTGGGTTGATCAAGAGTGCCCACAGTCTTTGAAGATGTGCCTAGCAAAGCTCTGGAGCATGTATGAGGTAGAGAACAAAGGTAGGCTTAGAGAAAGTGTTGTCAACACTGAAGAATATTTGAAGATGCGGGATAAAAAGAGGAAGGTGGAGAATGAGCTCAGATTTTTTAAATCGGACTTTGCTAAGATAGTTTTGGCGAAGGAGGAGGCACTTTCCCAGTTGGCCAGTGCAAAACAGGTTCTTACCGAACTGAAAGCAGAGGTGGATAAGACGAGCCTGGATGATATCGATTAGGAAAATGAATATATTGTTCTTATATTGTTCTTATGAAGCTGAACTAGCTATATGTTGTACTATGATGTTTTCAGGTAGCTATCGTACTGTGATGTTAAAATATATTTATGTGCCTGATATGAAATTGGCAAACAGTTGTTCGATATGAAATGTGAATTTGCGTAATACTAGAATTATTAATTGTAAGCTAATAAACCTTCTAAATGGGTCATGGAACTTTGCAAACGGTTCTAGCAGTAAAAGCGCTTGTGATGGATAGACCAATGCCACATAGTTTTCTTCATCAAATTGTGTGATGTAGTTAAATAAAAGTAAACGGTTAACTGAGGCAGAGTGTGTGTGATAGTTACACCTATCACACATGAGCCTATACATAAAACTGTGTGGGATGTACATACAAATGGAAACGTTTTCCCTGGATTGACTGTGTGGGATATACATACGAACGGAAATGATTTCCTTGGATTGACCGTGCGGGATGTACATAAGAACGGAAACATATTCCTTGGATTGACTATGTGAAATGTACATAACAAATGGAAACGTTTGTTTGAGACTGACTATGTGGGATGTATTTACGATCGGAACTGATTGGGCATGTATAATCGTATTTGATCGCTCGCCCATCGCACACGACCTCATTTTGCCGAGCATGTGTGCCAGGAGAGCCTATCCCCGACAGTTTTTGGGTCGTGTGGGAAGGACCCCCTATCGCCCACACTCACTAGGCGACGGTTTAAAATGCCATCGTGGAAAGGGATTAAAAACCATTTGTATAGCACCTCGCTGTACCAGTGTGCATACCACGCACGCCACCAGAAGGACACGAGGCCGGGTCTTTTTTTAGGATCAACACGAGCACGGGTCTGTCTGGTACACCGTCGGGTGCTACCATTCGAGAATACGGAAGGAATCTTTTAAATTTCTAAACGAATCTATATGTATTACAATGCCCGTATTTTCCTTGCAAATAACTGGTCATTCCACAAGGCACGGTAATTGATTTATGATGAGTTCTTGAATTAGAATGAGTTTGTGATATAGTGATCTCAACGTGGATTTCACATTTCATGGTATTCCCGGTAAGTTTTTGATTGCAAATTCAAATTTAAGAGATGAACGGTATGATGGTGAGAAAACTTTGTATGTATCAAGCATATGACCACACACACACATGAATACAACAACAATCCAGTAAGTATAGTGCATCTATTTTTCCGGACCATGCATGTATGACATGAATTCAAAAATACTCCCTTTGTTCCTACATATTTGTCTTTTAGGTATTTCAACAAGTGACTGCATACGGAGAAAAATGAGTGAATCTACACTCTAAAATAAGTCTATATACATCTGTATGTCGCAATCCATTTGAAATCTCTAAAAAGACAAATATTTAGGAACGAAGGGAGTAAAATGTAAGCTATGCATGGTCCTCAATTCAATATTTAAAATGCATAGTAAAGTGAAACATGAATACTACGTCTAGTACTACATGCATGCAAATGTTGTGTTTAGCTCTCTCCATCGCCCCCCCCCCCCCACCACACATACTTCATGTATCGATTGATGTTTGTTTCTTTGTTAGAGCTATTGGTATCCGACATACGCACGCTCATTATTTCTCTTCACGTTTCGATCTCCATTTGTGTCATTCCCGCCCTCACACTCTCAACAAATGTATTTCTCACACACAACCTCATCATGCCCTCCATGAAAAATGCTCCCTCTCTCTCTCAAGACACATGTGTTGCCTTTGTAAAACACCTTCACCGTGAGCGCGCACACAAAGTCTATCTAGGCCACTCTCTCAGTAACTATCTCCCTCCAGCCCTCACTACAGCTTTGCCGCATGATATCTCGGTGTATCGTCTTTAACATTCGAGTGTACGCTAGGCCACACTCACTCGATCTCTCCCTCTATAAATGACTCGAGTGACCTTGCTTTTTCACGTTGTCTCACTCACACATAGTTGCTCGCACTGTTGGAAATATTCCCTAGAGGCAATAATAATTTGGTTATTATTATATATTTCCTTGTTCATGATAATCGTTTATTATCCATGCTATAATTGTATTGATAGGAAACTCAGATACATGTGTGGATACATAGACAACACCATGTCCCTAGTAAGCCTCTAGATGACTAGCTCGTTGATCAATAGATGGTTACGGTTTCCTGACCATGGACATTGGATGTCGTTGATCACGGGATCACATCATTAGGAGAATGATGTGATGGACAAGACCCAATCCTAAGCCTAGCACAAAGATCGTGTAGTTCGTATGCTAAAGCTTTTCTAATGTCAAGTATCATTTCCTTAGAACATGAGATTGTGCAACCCCCGGATACCGTAGGAATGCTTTGGGTGTACCAAACGTCACAACATAACTGGGTGGCTATAAAGGTGCATTACAAGTATCTCCGAAAGTGTCTGTTGGGTTGGCACGAATCGAGACTGGGATTTGTCACTCCGTGTAAACGGAGAGGTATCTCTGGGCCCACTCGGTAGGACATCATCATAATGTGCACAATGTGACCAAGGGGTTGATCACGGGATGATGTGTTACGGAACGAGTAAAGAGACTTGCCGGTAACGAGATTGAACAAGGTATCGGTATACCGACGATCGAATCTTGGGCAAGTACAATACCGTTAGACAAAGGGAATTGTATACGGGATCGATTGAGTCCTTGACATCGTGGTTCATCCGATGAGATCATCATGGAACATGTGGGAGCCAACATGGGTATCCAGATCCCGCTGCTGGTTATTGACCGGAGAACGTCTCGGTCATGTCTACATGTGTCCCGAACCCGTAGGGTCTACACACTTAAGGTTCGATGACGCTAGGGTTATAAAGGAAGTTTGTATGTGGTTACCGAATGTTGTTCAGAGTCTCGGATGAGATCCCGGACATCACGAGGAGTTCCGGAATGGTCCGGAGGTAAAGATTTATATATGGAAATTTGTTGTTCGGGTTCCGGGAAAAGTTCGGGTTTTTTTTGGTATTGTACCGGGAAGCTTCCAGAAGGTTCCGGAGGATTCCGGAGGGGTCCGGAGGTCCGGAAATTGTTCCACCACGTCCAATACAGTAGCATGGGCTATAAGGGGGCGCCCTAGCCTTAATGGGCCATGGGCACCAGCCCCCCCCCAAGGCCCATGCGCATGGGGAGGGAAAACCCTAAGGGGGGAGGGCCTCCACTTGACTTGGGAGGCACTCCTCCCCCCCCTTGGCCGCCGCCCCCTCCTCAGATTGGATCTGAGGGGGCCGGCCCCCCTCTCCCTTGCCCCTATATATATGTGGGAGTGGGAGGGCAGCCGCACCACAAGTTCTAGCGCAGCCCTCCCCTCTCCCAAGTACTTCTCCTCTCCCGCGGTGCTTGGCGAAGCCCTGCAGGATTGCCACGCTCCTCCATCACCACCACGCCGTTGTGCTGCTGCTGGGTGGAGTCTTCCTCAACCTCTCCCTCTCTCCTTGCTGGATCAAGGCATGGGAGACGTCACCGGGCTGTACGTGTGTTGAACGCGGAGGTGCCGTCCGTTCGGCACTAGGATCTCCGGTGATTTGGATCATGACGAGTACGACTCCTTCAACCCCGTTCTCTTGAACGCTTCCGCTTAGCGATCTACAAGGGTATGTAGATGCACTCTCCTTCCCCTCGTTGCTGGTTTCTCCATAGATAGATCTTGGTGACACGTAGGAAAATTTTGAATTTCTGCTACGTTCCCCAACAGTGGCATCATGAGCTAGGTCTATTGCGTAGATTCTTTGCATGAGTAGAACACAAAGTAGTTGTGGGCGTTGATTTTGTTCAATATGCTTACCGTTACTAGTCCAATCTTGTTTCGACGGTATTGTGGGATGAAGCGGCCCGAACCGACCTTACACGTACTCTTACGTGAGACAGGTTCCACCGATTGACATGCACTTGGTGCATAAGGTGGCTAGCGGGTGCCAGTCTCTCCCACTTTAGTCGGAACAGATTCGATGAAAAGGGTCCTTATGAAGGGTAAATAGCAATTGGCATATCACGTTGTGGTTTTGCGTAGGTAAGAAATGTTCTTGCTAGAAACCCATAGCAGCCACGTAAAACATGCAACAACAATTAGAGGACGTCTAACTTGTTTTTGCAGGGTATGCTATGTGATGCGATATGGCCAAGAAGAATGTGATGAATGATATGTGATGTATGAGATTGATCATGTTCTTGTAATAGGAATCACGACTTGCATGCCGATGAGTATGACAACCGGCAGGAGCCATAGGAGTTGTCTTTATTTATTGTATGACCTGCGTGTCATTGAACAACGCCATGTAATTACTATACTTTATTGCTAACCGGTAGCCATAGTAGTAGAAGTAATAAGTTGGCGAGACAACTTCATGGAGACATGATGATGGAGATCATGATGATGGAGATCATGGTGTCATGCCGGTGACGATGATGATCATGGAGCCCCGAAGATGGAGATCAAAAGGAGCAAAGTGATATTGGCCATATCATGTCACTATTTGATTGCATGTGATGTTTATCATGTTTATGCATCTTGTTTACTTAGAACGACGGTAGCAAATAAGATGATCCCTTACAACAATTTCAAGAAGTGTTCTCCCCTAACTGTGCACCGTTGCTAAAGTTCGTCATTTCGAAGCACCACGTGATGATCGGGTGTGATAGATCCTTACGTTCACATACAACGGGTGTAAGACAGTTTTACACATGCAAAACACTTAGGGTTAACTTGACGAGCCTAGCATGTACAGACATGGCCTCGGAACACAGAGACCGAAAGGTCGAGCATGAGTCGTATGGAGGATACGATCAACATGAAGATGTTCACCGATGTTGACTAGTCCGTCTCACGTGATGATCGGACACGGCCTAGTTGACTCGGATCATGTAATCACTTAGATGACTAGAGGGATGTCTATCTGAGTGGGAGTTCATAAGATGAACTTAATTATCCTGAACATAGTCAAAAGATCTTTGCAAATTATGTCGTAAGCTCGCGCTTTAGTTCCACTGTTTAGATATGTTCCTAGAGAAAATATAGTTGAAAGTTGACAGTAGCGATTATGCGGACAGTAGAAAGCTTATGTCCTTAATGCACCGCTCAGTGTGCTGAACCCCAAACGTCGTATGTGGATGTTGCGAACATCGGACATACACGTTTTGATAACTACATGATAGTTCAGTTAAACGGTTTAGAGTTGAGGCACCAAAGACATTTTCTCGAAACATCGCGGAACATATGAGATGTGTCGAGGGCTGAAATTGGGATTTCAGGCTCGTGCCCACATCAAGAGATATAAGACCTCCGACGAGTCTCTTAGCCTGCAAACTAAAGGAGAAAAGCTCAATCGTTGAGCTTGTGCTCAGATTGTCTGAGTACAACAATCACTTGAATCGAGTGGGAGTTGATCTTCCAGATGAGATAGTGATGTTTCTCCAAAGTCATTGCCACCAAGCTGCTAGAGCTTCGTAATGAACTATAACATATCAGGGATAGATATGATGATCCTTGAGGTATTCACGATGTTTGACACCGCGAAAGTAGAAATCAAGAAGGAGCATCAATTGTTGATGGTTGGTGAAACCACTAGTTTCAAAAAGGGCAAGGGCAAGAAGGGATACTTCATGAAACGGCAAATCAGCTGCTGCTCTAGTGAAGAAACCCAAGGTTGAACCCAAACCCGAGACTAAGTGCTTCTGTAATAAGGGGAACAACCACTGGAGCGGAATTACCCTAGATACTTGGTAGATGAGAAGGCTGGCAAGGTCGATAGAAGTATATTGGATATACATTATGTTAATGTGTACTTTACTAGTACTCCTAGTAGCACCAGGGTATTAGATACCGGTTCGGTTGCTAAGTGTTAGTAACTCGAAATAAAAGCTACAGCATAAACGGAGACTAGATAAAGGTGAGCTGACGATATGTGTTGGAAGTGTTTCCAAGGTTGATGTGATCAAGCATCGCACGCTCCCTCTACCATCGAGATTTGGTGTTTGCGTTGAGCATAGACATGATTGGATTATGTCTATCGCAATACGGTTATTCATTTAAGGAGAATAATGGTTACTCTATTTATTTGAATAATACCTTCAATGGTCTTGCACCTAAAGGAATGGTTTATTGAATCTCAATCATAGTGATACACATTTTCATGCCAAAAAGATATAAGATAGTAATGATAGTACCACTTACTTGTGGCACTGCCATGTAAGTCATATTGGTGTAAAACGCATGAAGAAGCTCCATGTTGATGGATCTTTGGACTCACTCGTTTTGAAAAGTTTGAGACATGCGAACCATGTCTATTGGTGTATACGCATGAAGAAACTCCATGCAGATGGATCGTTTGGACTCACTTGATTTTGAATCACTTGAGATATGCAAATCATACCACATGGGCAAGATGACTAAAAAGCCTCGTTTTCAGTAAAATGGAACAAGATAGCAACTTGTTGGAAGTAACACATTTTGATGTGTGCAGTCCAATGAGTGCTGAGGCATGCAATGAATATCGTTATGTTCTTACTTCACAGATGATTCGAGTAGATGTAGAGTATATTTACTTGATGAAACACAAGTCTAAATTATTGAATGGTTCAAGTAATTTCAGAGTGAAGTTGAAGATCGTCATGACAAGAGGATAAAATGTCTATGATATGATCATAGAGATGAGTATCTCAGTTACGAGCTTTGGCACGCAATTAAGACATTGTGGAAATTGTTCACAATTAATACCGCCTGGAACACCATAGTATGATGGTGTGTCCGAACATCATAGTTGCACCCTATTGCATATGGTGCGTACCATGATGTCTCTTATCGAATTACCACTATCGTTTATGGGTTAGGCATTAGAGACAACCACATTCACTTTAAATAGGGCACCACGTAATTCCGTTGAGATGACACCGTATGAACTATGGTTTAGAGAAACCTAAGCTGTCATTTCTTAAAGGTTTGGGGCTGCGACGCTTATGTGAAAAAGTTTCAGGTCGATAAGCTAGAACCCAAAGCGGATAAATTGCATCTTCATAGGACACCCAAAACAGTTGGGTATACCTCCTAATTCAGATCCGAAAGCAATAGGGATTGTTTCTTGAATCGGGCCCTTTTTCGAGGAAAAGTTTGTCTCGAAAAGTTGAGTGGGAGGATGGTGGAGACTTGATATGGTTATTGAACCGTCACTACAACTAGTGTGTAGCAGGGCACAGGAAGTTGTTCCTATGGCACCTACACCAATTGAAGTAGAAACTTATGATAGTGATCATGAAACTTCGGATCAAGTCACTACCGTACCTCGTAGGGTGACAAGGATGCGTACTACTTTAGAGTGGTACAGTAATCCTATCTTGAAGGTCATGTTGCTAGACAACAATGAACCTACGAGCTATGGAGAAGCGATGGTGGTCCCAAATTTCGACAAATGGTTAGAAGCCATGAAATCCGAGATAAGATCCATGTATCAGAACAAAGCATGGACTTTGGTGGACTTACCCAATGATCGGCAAGCCATTGAGATAAATGGATCTTTAAGAAGAAGACGAACGTGGATGGTAATGTCACCATCTATGAAGCTCGACTTGTGGCGAAGAGTTTTTTTTTGCACAAGTTCAAAGAGTTGACTACGATGAGATTTTCTCATCCGTAGCGATGCTTAAGTCCGTCGGAATCATGTTAGCATTAGCTGCATTTATGAAATCTGGCATATGGATGTCAAAACGAGTTTCCTTACCAGTTTTCGTAAGGAAAGATTGTATATGATACAATCAGAAAGGTTTTGTCGATCCTAAGGATGCTAAAAGGTGTGCTAGCTCTAGCAGTCCTTCTAAGGACTGGAGTAAGCATCTCGGAGTTGGAATATGCACTTTGATAAGATGATCAAAGATTTTGGTTTATACAAAGTTTATGAGAAACTTGTATTTCCAAAGAAGTGAGTGGGAGCACTATAGAATTTCTGATAAGTATATGTTGTAAACATATTGTTGATCAGAAATGATGTAGAATTTCTGGAAAGCATATAGGGTTATTTGAAAAGTGTTTTTCAGTGGAAAACCCGGATTAAGCTACTTGAACATTGAGCATCAAGATCTATAATGATAGATCAAAAACGCTTAATGGTACTTTCAAATGAGCACATACCTTGACATGATCTTGAAGGTGTTCAAGATGGATCAGTCAAAGAAGGAGTTCTTGCCTGAGTTATAAGGTATGAAGTTAAGAGTTAAAGCTCGACCACGGCAGAAAAGAGAGAAAGGACGAAGGTCATCCCCTATGCTTTGGACGTAGGCTCTACATATGCTATGCTGTGTACCACACCGGAAGTGTGCCTTGCCATGAGTCAGTCAAGGTGTACAAGAATGATCCAGGAATGGATCATTGGACAGCGGTCAAAATTGTCCTTGGAGTAAATGAGGACATGTTTCTCGATTATGGAGGTGATAAAGAGTTCGGCGTAAAGGGTTACATCGATGTAAGCTTTAACACCTATCCGATTGACTCTGAGTAGCAAACCGGATACGTATAGTGGAGCAACCATTTGCAATAGCTCCAAGTGGAGCGTGGAAGCAGCATTTACAATATGACCTAGAGATTTGTGAAGTACATACGGATCTGAATGTTGCAGACCCGTTGACTAAAACCTCTCTTGCAAGCAAAACATGATCAAACCCAGAACTCATTGAGTCTTAATCACATGATGAGGTGAACTAGTTTAGTGACACTAGTAAACTCTTTGGATGTTGGTCACATGGCGATGTGACCTGTGAGTGTTAATCACATAGCGATGTGAACTAGATTATTGACTCTAGTGCAAGTGGGAGACTGTTGGAAATATGCCCTAGAGGCAATAATAAATTGGTTATTATTATATATTTCCTTGTTCATGATAATCGTTTATTATCCATGCTATAATTGTATTGATAGGAAACTCAGATACATGTGTGGATACATAGACAACACCATGTCCCTAGTAAGCCTCTAGATGACTAGCTCGTTGATCAATAGATGGTTACGGTTTCCTGACCATGGACATTGGATGTCGTTGATAACGGGATCACATCATTAGGAGAATGATGTGATGGACAAGACCCAATCCTAAGCCTAGCACAAAGATCGTGTAGTTCGTATGCTAAAGCTTTTCTAATGTCAAGTATCATTTCCTTAGAACATGAGATTGTGCAACTCCCGGATACCGTAGGAATGCTTTGGGTGTACCAACCGTCACAATGTAACTGGGTAGCTATAAATGTGCATTACAGGTATCTCCGAAAGTGTCTGTTGGGTTGGCACGAATCGAGACTGGGATTTGTCACTCCGTGTAAATGGAGAGGTATCTCTGGGCCCACTCGGTAGGACATCATCATAATGTGCACAATGTGACCAAGGGGTTGATCAAGGGATGATGTGTTACGAAACGAGTAAAGAGACTTGCCGGTAACGAGATTGAACAAGGTATCGGTATACCGACGATCGAATCTCGGGCAAGTACAATACCGTTAGACAAAGGGAATTGTATACGGGATCGATTGAGTCCTTGACATCGTGGTTCATCCTATGAGATCATCGTGGAACATGTGGGAGCCAACATGGGTATCCAGATCCTGCTGCTGGTTATTGACCGGAGAACGTCTCGGTCATGTCTACATGTCTCACGAACCCGTAGGGTCTACACACTTAAGGTTCGATGACGCTAGGGTTATAAAGGAAGTTTGTATGTGGTTACCGAATGTTGTTCGGAGTCTCGGATGAGATCCCGGACGTCACGAGGAGTTCCAGAATGGTCCGGAGGTAAAGATTTATATATGGAAAGTTGTTGTTCGGGTTCCGGGAAAAGTTCGGGTTTTTTCGGTATTGTACCGGGAAGCTTCCAGAAGGTTCCGGAGGATTCCGGAGGGGTCCGGAGGTCCGGAAATTGTTACACCACGTCCAATACAGTAGCATGGGCTGTAAGGGGGCGCCCTAGCCTTAATGGGCCAGGGGCACCAGCCCCCCCAAGGCCCATGCGCATGGGGAGGGAAAACCCTAAGGGGGGAGGGCCTCCACTTGACTTGGGAGGCACTCCTCCCCCCCTTGGCCGCCGCCCCCTCCTCAGATTGGATCTGAGGGGGCCGGCCCCCCTCTCCCTTGCCCCTATATATATGTGGGGGGTGGGAGGGTAGCCGCACCACAAGTTCTGGCGCAGCCCTCCCCTCTCCCAAGTACTTCTCCTCTCCCGCAGTGCTTGGCGAAGCCCTGCAGGATTGCCACGCTCCTCCATCACCACCACGCCGTTGTGCTGCTGCTGGATGGAGTCTTCCTCAACCTCTCCCTCTCTCCTTGCTGGATCAAGGCATGGGAGACGTCACCGGGCTGTACGTGTGTTGAACGCGGAGGTGCCGTCCGTTCGGCACTAGGATCTCCGGTGATTTGGATCACGACAAGTACGACTCCTTAATCCCCGTTCTCTTGAACGCTTCCGCTTAGCGATCTACAAGGGTATGTAGATGCACTCTCCTTCCCCTCGTTGCTGGTTTCTCCATAGATAGATCTTGGTGACACGTAGGAAAATTTTGAATTTCTGCTACGTTCCCCAACACGCACTACACCTCTTGCATAGGCGGCGCTATGTAGATTGTCGGGGGGTAAACCCTCGACCTTAGATAAAATTGTGAAGCTCTGTTTAGGATTGTTTAGATTATATTTTTTGAACATTATATTTGTCCCCACCCTCCCAAACACCGATGGGTTGTGCACCCCCCCCCCCTGGGAGAATATGTTGTGCCCCCACACCTCAGATGCTATATGATGATACAAGTTCCTTGGAGCTTGTAGATCTGAGATATAGCGGCTCACATGATGTCTTAATATTTTTACAAGAAACCTCAGTGAGTTTGAGAATTGCACACAATCTATACAAAAACTACTCAGATGCCCTTGGATCCCATATCCAACAACCTCGAAGCTCGTATCACCGTAGCATCTAAGCTGAGCACCTAATATGAGCTACTGGGAGCCGTTGGATCCAAGATGCAGCGACACACATGAGGCCTGAATGTTTTATTTGCAAAAAAACCTTGGAGAGTTTGAAAATTGTGCATAATTACAAAGACTACTCCCAAGCCATTGGATCTCAGATCCAACGACGTAAAAACTCGTATCACCATAGCATCTAAGCTGCGGGGTGCATGTGATGTTCTATGTTGCTGTCATTTTTGTTCCTAAACTTGCAAAATACGTGTAACTGGTGTCGTAACTTGTCTAACCACGCAAAGTGTTTCTACAAAATAACCATCCTACACTGAAATATCGAAACAACACACGGGAGTCCTACTTGTCATTGATCAAATTTGGACCTAAAACTAACAAATCTGAAAGATGAGATTTGAACTGGCAACCTCGACTAGGTAGCATACGTCGATAGCCTCAAACAGCAATGGTTGTTGGCTTTGTCGCGTAACTTGATTTTATACAGTATTACGTTGAGTAGAGTAGAGGGAGTGGCTCGTCAACACATGCATGACCGTTGACTCACTTACTGGTGGGTCCCATGTCTGCGATCTCTATCTCTCCTCTCCATCCAGTAACCTTTAGGCGCACGGGCAGACTCAAAGAGCAGCGCGAGCTTGCCGTGGTGTTATTATAACTAAAACATGCTTGGAAAATACAAGAATCGCCTAGAACAACAGACGTTGTGGCTAGTCGAGATGGAGCTATCCACACCTATCCTCCGTGCTATGTTAGCGTGATGAAGTTGTGTGGCTAGTGTGGTGTTTTCGACTGACTGGCCGGGTCCCAAGGTCGAATCATAGGTAGTACGTCTGATACAGTATATTTTTACACGCACATTTTTCCTCCATGCTGAGACGTGGCACACCCTACCACCTGGTTTCTGGATCCTCCTGGGTGGTGCACGAATATTTTATTCCTTGCCGAGATGTGGGATTCCCTACCGCACATTTTATGGGTCCTCCTAGATCATAGCACCGAAGCGAGTAAATGGGTCGTCAAATCACAAAGCCCACCTTTCCCGTCGAGTACGTTAGTGAAGCGGAGTGAAGCGAAGTGAAGCAAAGTGAAGCACGGTGGCTAGCTAGTTGGGCTAGTGCGGCCGATTAGCTATGCCGCCGCCACATTTGTTTTTCACCCCTTTTTTCTCTCCTTGCCGGTAGGTAAATTTAAATATCCACCATGGCATTGCTCTGGGCTTTGGGTGTGGCAGGCATGGTAGGATTTTTATTTTTTTGATTGACGGGAGTAGGCGCAACAGCAATTAGTCATGATGACTCCGCTTGTAAAACCCACTGCTCCCTGATGTGAAAAGTCGTCGACTGGTGTTTTCCCATGGTGAAAACCAAAAGATTCACCCTGCTCCTCGACTGGATCCCTCCGCCTTCCCATAGTCTGCATTGCCTTTCAGCTGTTTCACCCCCTTTGCTTCCTCTCCCCATTGCTTCTACCTGGTTCCATGGCGGCGCACCAGATCACAGAGTCTGACGTGAGGCGCTTGACACAGGAGCTCTAGGCCAAGGATGCGGAGCTCAAGCCAAGGACATGGAGCTTCGTGCGCTCATGGAGGAGAGGAGTGACATGCTCCTCCTTTATGTGTGGGATTTCACGGAGCTTCAAAAGCGGCAGGCGTCCACCACAAAGATCCCCGAGGCATCGGCGGCATTGCTGCAGAAAGTGGGCGATACGATAGGCGGTCAGGCGAGCCGACAGGAGCACGAGCGGGCCGATCGTGACGAGTTCCAGGATCGCCTCAACCACTTGGTGGACCATGTTGCCACACATGTGTTGTGGCTGCATGATGCCTACCATCGTGCCAGCGCGACCATGCCGGCCCTTGGGCTAAACCCGTTCTACCACCCCATCGACTTCAATGAGCTACGACTTCCTAACGTGGTCTCCTTCCGCACCTATATCTCCGAGGAGCACAACCGTCTTCGCACGATGGTGGGCGGAGCTGGAAAAGGAGGGGTTGTGGGCGTCCGCCATTGCCAAGCGAATCCTCTCAGGGCTTCGTCACCAGAATCCATTCATGCCATTGGACGCCATCTTTGACGAGCTGGCTCCCATCGACCGGGAGCAGGCTCTGCGGGCGGTGGCGCCCTGCATCACCAATGTTGTGCGCCTCGAGAAGCATAGGGACTTCGGTGGTGTTTAGGCGTGCTCTGCATGGGCATGTCTCGGTGCAACATGACCGTTGGATCAAACCCAGATGGTGCAGATCAGTCATTGTAGCACAAAGCGTGTGGGTGTGTTTGGGTGCATTCTCATCTCAATATAGTTATTCCCTCTTCGTGCATCCTCATCTCATCACCCCTCTTTCATGCATGCTCCTAGTGTATTTGTGTTAACCTACTAGTGTGGACTCATGCACCCTTCATGCAATCTGCCAAACACCCAAAAGTGAGTCGAGAAGGGAACTTTTGCTCCCATACACCCTACCTAACACTAATTCGTGCTTCATATGGTACATGTTTCGTGGAGTACTGTAGCACCGTACTCTCCGTGCGCTGTAGACCTAGTTCAGTTAACATTGATCTCACCGTTCATTCTCGACCGGACAGTCAAAAAGGGGTATGTTGCATTACTGTTCATATAGTTGACATGCGCACAACATAATTTGTTATTGTCATATCTTACTACACTAGCAACAAGATTATATTGTACTGACATATGAACCACTGCACATGCCTAGTAGTATGAGCAGTACTGTGTAAGTTCAAGTGGCTGCCGTGTTTCGTACTCCTCCGTCGTAAGAGTGGAAACACTTCTTGTAATCATTTTTTTCTTCAGAAACAATGGACACGCTCTACCGTGCAGATCTTCCTCGACGGTCGTCGGGAACCTTGCTACTCTTTTTCGCCGACGTGTGGGACAGCCAGCATCGGGGTCCACTTGCCATGCACTAAATTACTCCGTACTAGAGTGCACAACTACACGGTAGACTACACCGGTCGAAGCGCTGCAGTAATGCCCAATGAGCCATCAAATCACAAAATCCCCACCTTTCCAGCAGTAAATTGGACGGACGAAGCAACCATCATTTCACTATTCTTCCTCATCTTCCTCTCTTGAAGAAAACCCCAACTCGCTTCTCCCTCGTCTTGTTCCTCATTTCTTCAAGAAAACCCCGACGTGCTTCTGCCATTGTTCTTCTCTCCCAAAGAAGGAAAGGTGAGTGCATCAATGGTGTTTCTTCTAGCCAAGGCCTGGTCTTGCAACCCCGCGACCGATCCTAACTCCCTCTCTGTTCTTCTTTTGGGTTTGTGATTATGGTCTCTTTTATTTTATTTCTATTTGACAGTTTCTTGATGGACCCTGGAGCACCGGTCGAAGTGATGTATATGGCTCTGGCCAAAACCGTTGAGCCTCAAGGTACGAAGAAGTGCAAGCAACCCACCGAGACTACCGCAGACAAGGTCAAGGCCATTGCCCTGTCCAAGCCCCCCTCTTAGAGATCCCTCGTTAAGCTAGTCTAGGTAATATCTCTTCTTGACGATCTTTTTGGCGAACTTGATCGTGTTTTTTCATCTAACATGCAGTACTAGTACTAGTAGCACAACTTTCTGGGTGATCTTGCATGTGATTTTTGTGTGCCAAATGACGGTTCTAAATTGCTATTTTGACCAAAACACGCGAGAGGTTGACATACATATGATTTTTGCACATAAGACTGATTTCTTATACTCCCTCCGTTCCTAAATATTTGTCCTTTTAGAGATTTCAAATGGACCACCACATACGAATGTATATAGACATATTTTAGAGTGTAGATTCACTCATTTTGCTTCTTATGTAGTCACTTGTTAAAATCTCTAGAAAGAAAAATATTTAGGAACGGAAGGAGTAGATTACTTCCAACTACTTTATGAACATCAATGCTAGCTGTAGGAAATGCAATATTTTAGCTCTCATGCCTCGAAAGAGAGTATAGTAGCCTTACTCACTTGTGTTTATGGATATTGCAAGTAATCCCTCTGTTCACAAATATAAGATGTTCTAAATTTTTTGTGCATCTCATGTAGACATGTTAGTGTCTTTGTTCACTCATTTCTATGCATATATGTAGTCTTATATGGAGTAAAATATCGACAAACATCCTATATTTCTGAACAAAGATAGTAATAAAATATTTGGTTTCTGTTTGAATTAGAACCAGGTCCGTGGTGGAGATGAAGTTCTCAAAGTCATGCCGTGTGAACTGGAAGACCTGAGGATGTGTTCTACTACTAAACTATCCAGCTGTTGTGTCCTTTTCGCCACGTGTCGTGAACAAGTGTTTTCCTGTAGCATTGTTGTCAGGCGTGTTCTCGAGGGTGTACTTCACCACAACAATTTCCTAGGTGTGCCTTCGATTATGAAGGGTGTGGTTCTTGTAAAGCTTCCCAACAAATCTGATGCGGGCTGTCTTCATTGTCATGTTTATGAGTGAAAAAATCACTCTATTAGATTCTCCAAGGTTGATGAGATGGCAAAGGTGACGGTAGACATCTCTCACGAAGAGTATGGCCTAGTAGTTATGTGGGGTACATCTTGTAGGTCGGTGGCAAGAAATAATCTGCAGAGTTTAATTAGTGCAACTTTGCTTGTTTATAGTAAGTACTATTGTCCGTACTTAATTTGTGTGTGTGACCCTGTATTGTTTAGTACTACCGCTTTTGGTTTGTGGTGAGTCTTGGTAACAGTCTGTGTTAATGTTTTTCCACTCAATTCAGTATGTATATTTTGAAGTATCTAGATCATCTTTTTGTGGGACGGTTCATCAATTATGGTTACACTCCAATATCTGTATGCATTGGAGGGTTTATCGCACCCACCAGGATTTCTAGTCCCAAGGATGTTCGCTCCATATGAGTTGTCACGACCTTTGGACTATCCTGCTTGTGGGAGTAAGTGGGGGCCCTGCATGCCACCCGTAACTGGACAATCAACCTTCTATATAGAACTTGAACATAGTGATATCTCGGTAAGGATTCACTTGTGTCACATCAAGTAAATCTTATTGATTTACTGTCATGTTTTCTTATTTTTGCTGCGATTTTATGATGCAGGTTTTGCCATGTCACATTCATTATAGAATAAACCATTTGGTTTGCTCTATGATGGTTATTTTAGCAGGTTTCACTTCTTATGACGTGTCAGTAATGAAGGCACTGCCCATCATGTATATTACCGGACACAATTCGATCAGTCTGTTGTCTGAGTACAATCTAAAGCCCTGTGATGAACTACAATTTGTTTTAACAAACACGCCACAATTAGTCCTTCTTGCGTTTAAAATAAGTGAAGAAAAAGACTAGATCCAGGTCACGGAGCCTAGTGAAGTCAGAAAGCTGAAGTATGAAATCATAGCAGACCAGAGACGATTGCTGCTGTGTCACACATCGGTAGCACCTTCTGCATTGGTTCGAGCACCGGCACCTGCTCCGACGACAGTAGCTCTAGCACTGACAGCGGCAGCAGCTCAGTCTAATCCACCACAGGATTGGGCACTAACTGCGTCAGTGGATCAGGCTGGTCAACTGGGGGTTCAGGCACCGACACGGGCACCTGCTCCGACACCGGCACCAGCTCCACAAGGAGCACCATCTCCAGTAGCAGCAGCGGCACTACCAGTCGCACCGGCACTGTTTGTGTATGTCTTCTTGTTTGCAAACAGAGAATTCCTAGAGCAACGAGGGAGTCATTCAATAATCCGGGCGACCATGGCCAAGTTTCTCTTACCATCCGCAGCCTTGGTGTGATTGAACCTACTCAATATATCGTAAGTACAAAGGATGGTCGCATGATGATTGATGCTAAAGGATGGTCAAGGTTCAAAACTCTATCAAATCTTGCGATTGGGGATGATGTCAAAATTGAACTTTCTCGGCAAGGAGAGTTGGTCCTAATCAACTTTGAAATTATTCAGTAGCAGCACGCAACTGGCGAACTAATCTATCCTCCGAGAGCTCTTGATGTAATAATATGGCATGGTGAAACAAGTGTCCAGGGTGTATATGTAGTACGACAGTATTATTTATCACGTAGGATATCGTGAAAGAATTGCAACTCTGATTGCTGGTCAGGAACTTTTTCCGATTTCATTCTAATAGTTGTCGTGCTTTATTTAATTTTATGTATTCTCCTTGCAATGGCATCTAAAACCAGTATCGTATCGGTCACTTGCAATATTTACCAGACAAAATGTGCTGAGTTAGAACCCATGGGCCCCCAAACATGCAGGCCCACCGGCCCGTGGCCCAAAGTCCAGAATCGTTGGCCTATCTAAGTATTTTATTCTCATCTGAACCCACATATTATGTTATAGTAGCAATGTGCTCGTGCGTTGCAACGGATCCAAAGTAGAATAGTACTTGTTCACAAACTTGAAAGAAAACACTCTTGTTATGATATACATATACCACTAAAAATATATTATGTTTCACTCAAAATATATTTCTCAGGCTGTTTTGATGAGGTGACAGAGGGATGTGGTTGCTTTAAAGATAATAAGGGGGTTCTGCAAATTGGAGCAGAGAAGTGGGCTATTTTTTGTTGCAAAAAAGCCACAAGTTACATCACAACCGTTAGATGCAGATCTAATGGTCAGAAATGAAAGATGGCAGACACACCATCATCACCAACTAAGTCTTTTATAGGAGTAGAGATATGTTCCCCTTGTTTTTTCTTATGTATTAAGTTGTGATATAAAAGATTTTTATATTTCTTTACAGAGGGAGTATCTCTCTATCAAAAATATATTTATGTGTAACTAGTTACTCCTGTCTTTCTACTTCCTTTCACTGATATGCGAGGCATCCGGCAACGGGGTCCACGTGCCATGCACCAAATTAGAGTGCAAAATTGCATGGTAGACTCACCCCGGTCGTAGCGCAGCATAATGCCCAATGAGCCGTCAAATCACAAAAAAAAACCACCTTTCCAACAGTAGCAATAAGTTGCATGGACGAAGCAGCAATATTTCATTGGGCTGAATCCCCTTCTCCCTCGTCTGATTATTCAGAGAAAACCTCCTCTTGGCGATTGCGTGGGGTTTACTCATGGAGAACCAGTATGAATTCTTCATCCATCCCCAATAAATCATAGTCCCTTGGTTGCGATTTATCCTAGGATGGCAGCCGCCGCCATTGATTTATTTTTCTTCATACTGAGTCTAGTGTGTTTCATTTGAAGTGACCAAAGTACGAGGATGTTGGGAAACGTTGCATGTAAAACCAAAAAAATTATATGTACACGCAAGATCTATCAAGGAGATGCATGGCAACGAGAGGGGACAGTGTGTCTACGTACCCTTGTAGACCGTAAGCGGAAGCGTTTAGTAACGCGGTTGATGTAGTCGAACTTCTTCGTGATACAACCGATCAAGTACTGAATGTACGGAACCTCCGTGTTTAGCACACGTTCAGCTTGGTGACGTCCACACCTTCTGGATCCAGCAAGACAGCGAAGTAGTGGATGAGTTCCGGCAGCATGACGGCGTGGTGACGGTGATGGTGATGCTATCTCTGTAGGGCTTCGCCTAAGCACTAAAAAAATTTGATCGAGGGACGAAACCGTGGAGGGGGACGTCGCACACGGCTAAGAGATTGTCATGGCTATGTGTGGCACCCCTCCTACATATATATAGGTGGGGGAGAGGGAGGCTGCCTGGAGGTGCATCAAGTAGGCCGAATCCTACTTGGGGTCCTCCCCAAGCCGCGCCCCCTTTCCTTATTAGGTTAATGGGGAAAGGCAGGGGAGGGTGCCCCCCCTTTTTTTCTTTTCTCCCATCAGAAGGGGAAGGCAAGAGGGGCTAGCCCTCCCCCTTTTCCTTCCCTAGGGCTAGAGGCCAGGGAGAGGGGTGCGCCGCCCCCCCCCCTTGTGGGCAGGTATGTCCCCCCTTGGCCCATTAGGCCCATACACCTACTAGGGGTGTCTGGAACCCCTTCCGACGACCCGATGACTACCTGATGCACTCCGAAACTCTTCTAGTGTCCGAATATCATCGTCCTATATATCAATATTTACCTTCGGACCATTCCGGAGCTCCTAGTCATGTCTGTGATCTCATCCAGGACTCCAAACAACATTCGGTCACCAAGTCATATAACTCATATAACACTATATCATCAACGAACGTTAAGCGTGCAGACCCTATGGGTTCGAGAACTATGTAGACATGACCGAGACACCTCTCCGGTCACTAACCGATAGTGGAACCTAGATGCCCATATTGGCTCCTACATATTCTACAAAGATCTTTATTGGTCGAACCTTATGACAACATACATAATTCCCTTTGTCCATCGGTATGTTACTTGCCTGAGATTCGACCGTCGGCATCTTCATACCTAGTTCAATCTCGTTACCGGGAAGTCTCTTTACTCGTTCTGTAATACATCATATTGCAACTAACACCTTAGTCAC
Source organism: Triticum aestivum (assembly GCF_018294505.1). Lineage (NCBI taxonomy): Eukaryota > Viridiplantae > Streptophyta > Magnoliopsida > Poales > Poaceae > Triticum > Triticum aestivum. The sequence continues at coordinate 188,977,017 of NC_057798.1, read as the reverse complement.
TTTGCTTGCAAGGCTTCTTATGATGTGTATTACCGAGAGGGCCCAGAGATACCTCTCCGATACCCGGGCTGACAAATCCTAATCTCGATCTATGCCAACTCAACAAACACCTTCGTTGATACCTGTAGAGCATATTTATGATCACCTAGTTATGTTGTGACGTTTGATAGCATACAAGGTATTCCTCTCTTATCCGGGAGTTGCATAATCTCATAGTCAAAGGAATATATATTTGTCATCAAGAAAGTAATAGCAATAAATTGAACGATCAATATGCTAAGCTAACGGGTGGGTCTTGTCCATCACATCAATCTCATAATGATGTGATCCTGTTATCAAATGATAACACACGTCTATGGTTAGGAATCCTTAACCATCTTTGATCACCGAGCTAGTCTAGTAGAAGCTTACTAGGGACATGGTATTTTTTTATGTATTCACACATGTACCTATGTTTCCGATCAATACAATTCTAGCATGAATAATAAACCTTTATATGAATAAGGAAATATAAAATAACAACCTTATTATTGCCTCTAGGGAATATTTCCTTCAGTCTCCCACTTGCACTAGAGTCAATAATCCAGATTACATTATAATGAATCTAACACCCATGGAGTCTTGGTGTTGATCATGTTTTGCTCGTTGAAGAGGCTTGGTCAATGGTTTTTCTACATTTAGATTTGTATGTATTTTGCAAATCTCTATGTCTCCATCCTTGACCTTTTCACGAATGGAGTTGAAGCATCTCTTGATGTGTTTGGTTCTCTTGTCAAACCTTGATTCCTTCGCCAAGGCAATTGCTCCAGTGTTGTCACAAAAGATTTTCATTGGGCCCGATGCACTAGGTGGGCAGATCGTATATGAACTCCTTCATCCAGACTCGTTCATGCGCTGCTTCCGAAGTAGCTACGTACTCCACTTCACACGTAGATCCCGCCATGATGCTCTGCTTGGAACTGCACCAACTGACAGCTCCACCACTCAATATAAATATGTATCGGTTTGTGACTTTGAGTCATTCGGATCAGTGTTGAAGCTAGCATTGACGTAGCCATTTACGATGAGCTCTTCATCACATCCATAAATGAGAAACATATCCTTAGTCCTTTTCAGGTACTTCAAGATGTTCTTGACCGCTGTCTAGTGATCCACTCCTGAATTACTTTGGTACCTCCCTGCCAAACTTATGGCAAGGCACACATCAGGTCTGGTACACAGCATAGCATACATGATAGAACCTATGGCTGAGGCATAGGGAATGACTTTCATTTTCTCTCTATCTTCTGCAGTGGTTGGGCTTTGAGTCTGACTCAACTTCACACCTTGTAACACAGGCAAGAACCCTTTCTTTGACTGATCCATTTTGAACTTCTTCAAAACTTTGTCAAGGTATGTGCTTTGTGAAAGTCCTATTAAGCATCTCAATCTATCCCTATAGATCTTGATGCCCAATATATAAGCAGCTTCACCGAGGTCTTTCATTGAAAAATTCTTATTCAAGTATCCTTTTATGCTATCCAGAAATTCTATATCATTTCCAATCAACAATATGTCATCCACATTTAAAATCAGAAATGCTACAGAGCTCCCACTCACTTTCTTGTAAATACAGACTTCACCATAAGTCTGTATAAAACCATATGCTTTGATCACCTCATCAAAGCATATATTCCAACTCCAAGATGCTTGCACCAGTCCATAGATGGATCACTGGAGCTTGCACACTTTGTCAGGACCTTTCAGATCGAGGAAACCTTCTGGTTGCATCGTATACAACTCTTCTTTAAGAAATCCATTAAGGAATGCAGTTTTGACGTCGATTTGCCAGATTTCATAATCATCAAATGTGGCAATTGCTAACATGATTCGGACAGACTTAAGCATCGCTACGGGCGAGAAAGTCTCATCGTAGTCAACTCCTTTTGAACTTGTCGAAAACCTTTCACGACAAATCGAGCTTTGTAGACAGTAACATTACCATCAGCGTCAGTCTTCTTCTTTAATATCCATTTATTTTCTATGGCTTTCCTATCATTGGGCCAGTCCACCAAAGTCCACACTTTGTCCTCATACATGGATCCTATCTAAGATTTCATGGCCTCAAGCCATTTATTGGAATTTGGGCTCATCATAGCTTCTTCATAGTTCATAGGTTCACCATGGTCTAATAACATAACTTCCAGGATAGGATTACTGTACCACTCTAGTGTGGATCGTGCTCTGGTCGACCTACGAGGTTCAGTAGTAACTTGATCTGAAGTTTCATGATCATTATCATTTGCTTCCTCTCTAGTTGGTGTAGGCATCACGGGAACGGTTTTCTGTGATGTGCTACTTTCCAATTCGAGAGAAGGTACAATTACCTCATCAAGTTCTACTGTCCTCCCACCCACTTCTTTCGAGAGAAACTCCTTCTCTAGAAAGGACCCATTCTTAGCAACAAAGATCTTGCCTTCTGATGAGTGGTAGAAGGTGTACCCAATAGTTTCTTTAGGGTATCCTATGAAGACGCACTTCTCCGATTTTTGTTCGAGCTTATCAGGATGAAGCCTTTTGACATCAGCATAGCATCCCCAAACTTTAAGAAAGGACAACTTAGGTTTCTTGCAAACAATAGTTCATACGGTGTCATCTCAACGAATTTAGACGGCGCCCTATTTATGGTGAATACGGTTGTCTCTAATGCATAACCCCAAAACGATAGTGGTAAATCGGTAAGAGACATCATAGAACGCCCCATATCTAATAAAGTACAGTTACGACGTTCAGACACACCATTACGCTGTGGTGTTCCAGGTGGCGTGAGTTGTGAAACAATTCCACACATTGTTTTAAATGAAGGCCAAACTCATAACTCAAATATTCGCCTCTGTGATCAGATCGTAGAAACTTTATTTCTTGTTATGATGATTCTCCACTTCACTATGAAATTCTTTGAACTTTTAAAATGTTTCAGACTTGTGTTTCATCAAGTAGATATACCCATACCTACTCAAATCATTTGTGAAGGTCAGAAAATAATGGTACATGTCGCATGCTTCAACACTCATCGGACCGCATACATCAGTATGTATTATTTCCAATAAGTCATTAGCTCGCTCCATTGTTCCGGAGAACGGAGTTTTAGTCATCTTGCCCATGAGGCATGGTTCACAAGTATCAAATGATTCATAATCAAGTGACTCCAAAAGTCCATCTGCATGGAGTTTCTTCATGCGATTTACACCAATATGACCTAAACGGCAGTGCCACAAATATGTTGCACTATCATTATCAATTTTGCATCTTTTGGCATCAATATTATGAATATGTGTATCACTACGATCGAGATTCAACAATAATAGACCATTCATCAAGGGTGCATGAGCATAAAAGATATTACTCATATAAATAGAACAATCATTATTCTCAGATTTAAATGAATAACCATCTCGTGATAAACAAGATCCAGATATAATGTTCATGCTCAACATGGGCACCAAATAACAATTATTGAGGTCTAAAACTAATCCGGAAGGTAGATGTAGAGGTACCGTGCCGACGGCGATCACATCGACCTTGGAACCATTCCCAACGTGCATCGTCACCTCGTCCTTAGCCAATCTTCGTTTATTCCGCAGCTCCTATTTCGAGTTACAAATATGAGAAACCGAACCAGTATCAAATACCTAGGAACTACTATGAGCATTAGTAAGGTACACATCAATAACATGTATATCAAATATACCTTTGTTCACTTCGCCATCCTTCTTATTCGCCAAGCATTTGGGGCAGTTCCGCTTCAAGTGACCATTCCCTTTGCAGTAGAAGCACTCAGTTTGAGGCTTGGGTCCAGCTTTGGGCTTCTTCCTGGGAGTGGCAACTTGCTTGCCATTCTTCTTGAAGATCCCTTTCTTTCCCTTTCCCTTTTTCTTGAAACTAGTGGTCTTGTTAACCATCAACACTTGATGCTCCTTCTTGATTTCTACCTCCGTGGCCTTAAGCATTGTGAAGACCTTAGGAATCGTTTTATTCATCCCTTGGATATTATAGTTCATCATGAAGCCTTTGTAGCTTGGTGCAAGCGATTGAAGAACTCTTTCAATAACACTATTAACTGGAAGGTCAACTTCCAACTGAGTTAAATGGTTATGATACCCAGGCATTTTGAGTATGTGTTCACTAACAGAACTGTTCTCCTCCATCTTGCAGCTACAGAACTTGTTGGAGACTTAATATCTCTCAACCCGGGCATTTGCTTGAACTATTAAGTTCAACTCTTGGAACATCTCATATGATCCATGATGTTCAAAATGTCTTTGAAGTCCCGTAAAGCATGGAACATTGAACTATCGAGTAGTCATTAGATCGAGCCTGCCAGACATTCATAACATCTGCAGTAGCTCCTGCATCAGGTCTGTCACCTAGCGGTGCATAAAGGACATAATTCTCATGTGCAATAATGAGGATAATCCTCAAGTTTTGGACCTAGTCCACGTAGTTGCTACCATCATCTTTCAACTTAGCTTTCTCTAGGAATGCATTAAAATTCAGGGGAACGGTAGCTCGGGCCATTGATCTACAACATAGATATGCAAAACTATAAGACTAAGATCATGATAAATTAAGTTCAGTTAATCAAATTGCTAATGAACTCCCACTTAAATAAACATCCCTCAAGTTATCTAAGTGATACATGATCCAAATCAACTAGCCCATGTCCAATCATCACGTGAGATGGGTAGTCATCAATGGTGAACATCTCTATGTTGATCATATCTACTATATGACTCATGTTCGACCTTTTGGTCTCTAGTGTTCTGAGACCATGTTTGTACATGCTAGACTCGTGAAGTTTAACACAAGTATTCTACATGTGCAAAACTGTCTTACACCCGTTGTATGTGAACGTCGAGTCTATCACACCCGATCATCATGAGGTGCTTCGAAACGACAAACTTTGGCAAGGGTGCATACTCGGGGTGAACACTTTTATCTTGAAATTTTAGTGAATGGATCATCTTATAATGCTACTGCCATTCTAAGCAAAATAAGATGCATAAAGGATAAACACCGCATGCAATCAAAATATGTGACATGATATGGCCATCATCATCTTGTGCTTTTGATCTCCATCTCCAAAGCATCGTCATGAACTCCATCGTCACCGGCTCGACACCTTGATCTCCATCGTTGCGTCGGGGTCGTCTCACCAACTATTTCTTCTACAACCATTGCTAATGCATAGCATAAAGTAAAGCAATTACATGGCGTTTGCACTTCATACAATAAAGAGACAACCCTAAGGCTCCTGCCGGTTGTCGATATTACAAAACATGATCATCTCATACATCAACATATATCACATAACGTCTTGACCATATGACATCACAACATGCCATGCAAAAACAAGTTAGACGTCCTCTACTTTGTTGTTGCAAGTTTTACGTGGCTGCTACGGGCTTCTAGCAAGAACCGTTCTTACCTACGCAAAAACCACAACGGTGATTCATCAAGTTTGCTGTTTAACCTTCTTCAAGGACCGGCCGTGGTCAAATTTGATTCAACTAAAGTAGGAGAAACAGACACCCGCCAACCACCTTTATGCAAAACTAGTTGCATGTCAGTCGGTGGAACCGGTCTCATTTGCATGGACATGTAAGGTTGGTCCAAGCCGCTTCATCCCATAATACCGCCGAATCAAAATAAGACGTTGGTGGTAAGCAGTATGACTATCACCACCCACAAATCTTCATGTTCTACTCGTGCATATCATCTACGCATAGACCTGGCTCTCATACCACTGTTGGGAAACGTTGCTTGGAAAAAAACAATTCTATGCACATGCAAGATCTATCAAGGAGAAACATAGCAACGAGAGGGGAGAGTGTGTCTACGTACCCTTGTAGACCATAAGCGGAAGCGTTTAGTAAAGCGGTTGATGTGGTCGAAATTCTTCACGATACAACTGATCGAGTACCGAACATACGGCACCTCCGTGTTCAGCACACGTTCAACTCGGTGACGTCCTCGCCTTCTTGATCTAGCAAGACAGCGAAGTAGTGGATGAGATCCGGCAGCATGATGGCATGGTGAGGGTGATGGTGATGCTATCTCCGCAGGGCTTCGCCTAAGCGCCACAAAAATTTGACTGAGGTACGAAACCGTGGAGGGGGATGCCGCACACGGCTAAGAGATTGTCGTGGTTATGTGTGGCACCCTCTCCTACATATATATAGGTGGGGGAGAGGGATGCTGCCAGGAGGTGCATCAAGTAGGCCGAATCCTACTTGGGGTCCTCCCGAAGCCGCGCCCCCCTTTCCTTATTAGGTGAGCGGGGAAAGGCAGGGGACGGTGCCCCCTTTCCTTTCTCCCATGAGAAGTGGAAGGCAGGAGGGCTAGCCCTCCCCCTTTTCCTTCCCTAGGGCTGGCTGCCAGGGAGAGGGGCACTCTGTTGGGGATCGTTGCAGAAATTAAAAAAATTCTACGCATCACCAAGATTAATCTATGGAGTAACTAGCAACGAGAGAGAGGGGAGTGCAACTTCATACCCTTGAAGATCGCGAGTCGGAAGCGTTACAAGAACGCGGATGAAGGAGTCATACTCGTAGCGATTCAGATCGCGGTGGATTCTGATCTAAGCGCCGAACAACGGCACCTCCGCGTTCAACACACGTGCAGCCCGGTGACGTCTCCTGCACCTTGATCCAGCAAGGAGGAGGGAGAGGTTGAGGAAGATGGCTCCAGCAGCAGCACGACAGCGTGGTGGTGATGGAGTGGCAGTTATCCGGCAGGGCTTCGCCAAGCTCACGCGGAGGAGGAGACTTGTTGGGGATGGGAGGGGCTGTGCCTTGGATGTAGTGCTGCAGCCCTCCCTCCACCCCTCTATTTATAGGGAGAAGGGGGAAGGGGGCCGGCCCCTCTAGATGAGATCTAGAGGGGGGCGGCCAATGGGGAGGGGGCTTGCCCCCCAAGCAAGGGGGCGCCCCCTTTAGGGTTCCCCACCCCCAACCCTAGGTGCATGGGCCTTGGAGGGGATGGCGCCCAGCCCACTTAGGGGCTGGTTCCCTTCCACCTACAGCCCATAAGGCCATCCGGCGCAGGTGGACCCTCCCGGTGGACCCCTGGAACCCCTCCGGTGCTCCCGGTACAATACTGGTATATCCTCGAATATTTCCGGTGACCGTATGATGACTTCCCATATATAAATCTTCACCTCCGGACCATTCCGGAACTCCTCGTGACGTCCGGGATCTCATCCGGGACTCCGAACAACATTCGGTAATCACATACAAATCTTCCTTATAACCCTAGCATCATCGAACCTTAAGTGTGTAGACCCTACGGGTTCGGGAATCATGCAGACATGACCGAGACAACTTCGTCCAATAACCAACAGCAGGATCTGGATACCCATGTTGGCTCCCACATGTTCCACGATGATCTCATCAGATGAACCACGATGTCGAGGATTCAAGTAATCCCGTATACAATTCTTTTGTCAATCGGTACGTTACTTGCCCGAGATTCGATGCTCGGTATCCCAATACCTCGTTCAATCTCATTACCGGCAAATCACTTTACTCGTTCTGTAATGCATGATCCCGTGACCAACTACTTAGTCACATTGAGCTCATTATGATGATGTATTACAGAGTGGGCCCAGAGATACCTCTCCGTCATACGAAGTGACAAATCCCAGTCTCGATTCGTGCCAACCCAACAGACACTTTCGGAGATACCTATAGTGCACCTTTATAGCCACCCAGTTACGTTGTGATGTTTGGTACACCCAAAGCATTCCTATAGTATCCGGGAGTTGCACAATCTCATGTTCTAAGGAAATGATACTTGACATTAGAAAAGCTTTAGCAAATGAACTACATGATCTTGTGCTATGCTTAGGATTGGGTCTTGTCCATCACATCATTATCCTAATGATGTGATCCCGTTATCAATGACATCCAATGTACATAGTCAAGAAACCATGACCATCTGTTGATCAACGATCTAGTCAACTAGAGGCTCACTAGGGACACGTTGTGGTCTATGTATTCATACATGTATCACGGTTTCCGGTCAATAAAATTATAGCATGAATGATAGACAATTATCATGAACAAGGAAATATAATAATAACCATTTTATTATTGCCTCTAGGGCATATTTCCAACAGTCTCCCACTTGCACTAGAGTCAATAATCTAGTTACATTGTGATGAATCGAACACCCATAGAGCTCTGGTGTTGATCATGTTTTGCTCGTGGAAGAGGTTTAGTCAATGGATCTGCGACATGCAGATCCGTATGCACTTTACAAATATCTATGTCTCCATCTTGAACATTTTCACGAATGGAGTTGAAGCGACGCTTGATGTGCCTGGTCTTCTTGTGAAACCTAGGCTCCTTGGCAAGGGCCATAGCTCCAGTGTTGTCACACAAGAGAGTCATCGGGCCCGACGCATTGGGAATAACCCCTAGGTTGGTAATGAACTCCTTCATCCAGATTGCTTCATGTGCTGCCTCCGAGGCTGCCATGTACTCTGCTTCACATGTAGATCCTGCCACGACGCTTTGCTTGCAACTGCACCAGCTTACTGCCCCACCATTCAAAATATACATGTATCCGGTTTGTGACTTGGAGTCATCCAGATCTGTGTCGAAGCTAGCATCGACATAACCCTTTACGACGAGCTCTTCGTCACCTCCATAAACAAGAAACATATCCTTAGTCCTTTTCAGGTACTTCAGGATATTCTTGACCGTTGTCCAGTGTTCCATGCCGGGATTACTTTGGTACCTTCCTACCAAACTTACGGCAAGGTTTACATCAGGTCTGGTACACAGCATGGCATACATAATAGACCCTATGGCTGAGGCATAGGGGATCACTCATCTTTTCTCTATCTTCTGCCGTGGTCGGGCTTTGAGCCGAGCTCAATTTCACACCTTGCAATACAGGCAAGAACCCCTTCTTGGATTGATCCATATTGAACTTCTTCAATATCTTATCAAGGTATGTGCTTTGTGAAAGACCTATGAGGCGTCTCGATCTATCTCTATAGATCTTGATGCCTAATATGTAAGCAGCTTCTCCAAGGTCCTTAATTGAAAAACACTTATTCAAGTAGGCCTTTATGCTTTCCAAAAGTTCTATATCATTTCCCATCAATAGTATGTCATCCACATATAATATGAGAAATACTACAGAGCTCCCACTCACTTTCTTGTAAACACAGGCTTCTCCATAAGTCTGCATAAACCCAAACGCTTTGATCATTTCATCAAAGCGAATGTTCCAACTCCGGGATGCTTGCACCAGCCCATAGATGGAGCACTGGAGCTTGCATACCTTGATAGCATTCTTAGGATCGACAAAACCTTCTGGCTGCATCATATACAATTCTTCCTTAAGGAAGTCATTAAGGAATGCCGTTTTGACGTCCATTTGCCATATCTCATAATCATAGAAAGCGGCAATTGCTAACATGATTCGGACGGACTTCAGCTTCGCTACGGGTGAGAAGGTCTCATCGTAGTCAACCCCTTGAACTTGTCGATAACCCTTAGCGACAAGCCGAGCTTTATAGATGGTAACATTACCATCCGCGTCCATCTTCTTCTTAAAGATCCATTTATTTTCTATCACTCGCCAATCATCGGGCAAGTCTGTCAAAGTCCATACTTTGTTTTCATACATGGATCCTATCTCGGATTGCATGGCTTCAAGCTTGTTGGAATCTGGGCCCGCCATCGCTTCTTCATAGTTCGAAGGTTCACCGTTGTCTAACAACATGATTTCCAGGATAGGGTTGCCATACCATTCTGGTGTGGAACGTGTCCTTGTGGACCTACGAAGTTCAGTAGCAACTTGATCCGAAGAACCTTGATCATCATCATTAACTTCCTCTCTAGTCAGTGCAGGCACCACAGGAACATCTTCCTGAGCTGCGCTACTTTCCGGTTCAAGAGGCGGTACTTCATCAAGTTCTACTTTCCTCCCACTTACTTCTTTCGAGAGAAACCCTTTCTCCAGAAAGGACCCGTTCTTGGCAACAAAGATCTTGCCTTAGGATCTGAGGTAGAAGGTATACTGAATGGTTTCCTTAGGGTATCTTATGAAGACGCATTTTTCTGACTTGGGGTTCGAGCTTTTCAGGTTGAAGTTTCTTGACATAAGCATCGCATCCCCAAACTTTTAGAAACGACAGCTTAGGTTTCTTCCCAAACCATAATTCATACGGTGTCGTCTCAACGGATTTAGACGGTGCCCTATTTAAAGTGAATGTAGCTGTCTCTAAAGCGTATCCCCAAAATGATAGTGGTAAATCGGTAAGAGACATCATAGATCGCACCATATCCAATAGAGTGCGATTATGACGTTCGGACACACCGTTACGCTGAGGTGTTCCAGGCGGCGTGAGTTGTGAAACAATTCCACATTTCCTTAAGTGTGTACCAAATTTGTGACTCAAATATACTCCCCCACGATCAGATCGTAAGAACTTTATTTTTCTGTCACGTTGATTCTCTACCTCATTCTGAAATTCCTTGAACTTTTCAAGGGTCTCAGACTTGTGTTTCATCAAGTAGACATACCCATACCTACTTAAGTCATCAGTGAGGGTGAGAACATAACGATAGCCTCCGCAAGCCTCGACGCTCATTGGACCACACACATCAGTATGTATGATTTCCAATAAGTTGGTTGCTTGCTCCATTGTTCCGGAGAACAGAGTCTTGGTCATTTTGCCCATGAGGTATGGTTCGCACGTGTCAAATGATTCGTAATCAAGAGACTCCAAAAGTCCATCTGCATGGAGCTTCTTCATGCGTTTGACACCAATGTGACCAAGGCGGCAGTGCCACAAGTATGTGGGACTATCATTATCAACCTTACATCTTTTGGTATTCACACTATGAATATGTGTAACATCATGTTCGAGATTCATTAAGAATAAACCATTGACCAGCGGGGCATGACCATAAAACATATCTCTCATATAAATAGAACAACCATTATTCTCGGATTTAAATGAGTAGCCATCTCGTATTAAACGAGATCCAGATACAATGCTCATGCTCAAAGCTGGCACTAAATAACAATTATTGAGGTTTAAAACTAATCCCGTAGGTAAATGTAGAGGTAGCGTGCCGACGGCGATCACGTCGACCTTGGAACCATTCCTGACGCGCATCATCACCTCGTCCTTCGCCAGTCTCCGCTTATTCCGCAGCTCCTGTTTTGAGTTACAAATATGAGCAACCGCACCGGTATCAAATACCCAGGAGCTACTACGAGTACTGGTAAGGTACACATCAATAACATGTATATCACATATACCTTTGGTGTTGCCGGCCTTCTTGTCCGTTAAGTACTTGGGGCAGTTCCGCTTCCAGTGTCTATTTCCCTTGCAATAAAAGCACTCGGTCTCAGGTTTGGGTCCATGCTTTGGCTTCTTCCCGGCAACTGGCTTACCGGGCGCGGTAACTCCCTTGTCGTCCTTCTTGAAGTTCTTCTTACCCTTGCCTTTCTTGAAACTAGTGGTTTTATTGACCATCAACACTTGATGTTCCTTTTTGATCTCCACCTCCGCTGATTTCAGCATTGAATATACCTCAGGAATGGTTTTCACCATCCCCTGCATATTGAAATTCATCACAAAGCTCTTGTAGCTAGGTGGGAGCGACTGGAGGATTCTGTCGACTATCGCGTCATCCGGGAGATTAACTCCCAGCTGAGATAAGCGGTTGTGCAACCCAGACATTTTGAGTATGTGCTCGGTGACAGAACCATTCTCCTCCATCTTACAACTGTAGAACTTGTCGGAGACTTCATATCTCTCGACCCGGGCATGAGCTTGGAAAACCATTTTCAGCTCTTGGAACATCTCGTATGCTCCGTGCTGCTCAAAATGCTTTTGGAGCCCCAGTTCTAAGTTGTAAAGCATGCCGCACTGAACCAGGGATTAATCATCACTATGCGACTGCCAGGCATTCATAACGTCTTGAGTTGCTGGGAAAACGGGTGCTTCACCTAGCGGTGCATCTAGGACATATGCTTTCTTGGCAGCTATGAGGATGATCCTCAAGTTCCGTACCCAGTCCGTATAGTTGATGCCATCGTCTTTCAGCTTGGTTTTTGATAACCCACAAGTATAGGGGATCGCAACAGTTTTCGAGGATAGAGTATTCAACCCAAATTTATTGATTCGACACAAGGGGAGCCAAAGAATATTCTCAAGTATTAGCAGCTGAGTTGTCAATTCAACCACACCTGGAAACTTAGTATCTGAAGCAAAGTGTTTAGTAGCAAAGTAATATGATAGTGGTGGTAACGGTAACAAAAGTAAAGATAGCAAAAGTAATGTTTTTGGTATTTTGTAGTGATTGTAACAGTAGCAATGGAAAAGTAAATAAGCAAGAACCAGTATATGGAAAACTCGTAGGCACCAGATTAGTGATGGATAATTATGCCGGATGCGGTTCGTCATGTAACAGACATAACATAGGGTGACACAGAACTAGCTCCAGTTCATCAATGTAATGTAGGCATGTATTCCGTATATAGTCATACGTGCTTATGGAAAAGAACTTGCATGACATCTTTTGTCCTACCCTCCCATGGCAGCAGGGTCCTATTGGAAACTAAGGGATATTAAGGCCTCCTTTTAATAGAGAATCGGAACAAAGCATTAGCACATAGTGAATACATGAACTCCTCAAACTATGGTCATCACCGGGAGTGGTCCCGATTATTGTCACTTCGAGGTTGCCGGATCATAACACGTAGTAGGTGACTATAGACTTGCAAGATAGGATCAAGAACACACATATATTCATGAAAACATAATAGGTTCAAATCTCAAATCATGGCACTCGGGCCCTAGTGACAAGCATTAAGCATAGCAAAGTCATAGCAACATCAATCTCAGAACATAGTGGATACTAGGGATGAAACCCTAACAAAAGTAACTCGATTACATGATAAATCTCATCCAACCCATCACCGTCCAGCAAGCCTACGATGCAATCACTCACACGCAGCGGTGAGCATCATGAAATTGGTGATGGAGGATGGTTGATGATGACGACGGCGACGAATCCCCCTCTCCGGAGCCCCGAACAGACTCCAGATCAGCCCTCCCGAGAGAGATTAGGGCTTGGCGGCGGCTCCATATCGTAAAACACGATTATTTCTTCTCTCTGATTTTTTCTCCCCGAAAGCCAATATATGGAGTTGGAGTTGGCGTCGGAGGGCCACCAGGGGGCCCATGAGGTAGGGGGCGCACCCAGGGGGCGCGCCCCCCACCCTCGTGGATAGGGTGTGGGCCCCCTGGTCTTCATCTTTGGCAAGGATTTTTTATTATTTTTTCTAAGGTGTTCCGTGGAGTTTTAGGTCATTCCGAGAACTTTCATTTTCTGCACATAAAACAACACCATGGCAATTCTGCTGAAAACAGCGTCAGTCCGGGTTAGTTCCATTCAAATCATACAAGTTAGTGTCCAAAACAAGGGCAAAAGTGTTTGGAAAAGTAGATACGACGGAGACGTATCAACTCCCCCAAGCTTAAACCCTTGCTTGTCCTCAAGCAATTCAGTTGACAAACTAAAAGAGAAAAAGAAAAACTTTTACAAACTCTGTTTGCTCTTGTTGTTGTAAACATGAAAAGCCAGCATTCAAGTTTCATCAAATATTATGAACTAACCATACTAACAATAACACGTAGGTCTCACAATTACTCATATCAATAACATAATCAGCTAGCGAGCTATAATAACAAAACTCGGATGACAACACTTTCTCAAAATAATCATAACATGATATAACAAAATGATATCTCGCTAGCCCTCTCTGAGACCGCAAAACATAAATGCAGAGCACCTTTAAAGATCAAGGACTGACTAAACATTGTAATTCATGGTAAAAGAGATCCAGTCAAGTCATACCCAATATAAACGAATAATAATGAATGCAAATGACAGTGTGCTCTCCAGCAGGTGCTTTTAATAAGAAGGATGATGACTCAACAAAAAAGTAAATGGATAGGCCCTTCACAGAGGAAGCAGGGATTTGTAGAGGTGCCAAAGCTCGGTTTTGAAATAGAGATAAATTATATTTTGAGCGGCATACTTTCATTGTCAACATAACAACTAAAAGACGACAATATCTTCCATGCTAAATAGATTATAGGCGGTTCCAAAACAGAATGGTAAAGTTTATACTCCCCCTCCTCCACAAGCATCAATCCATGGCTTGCTCGAAACAACGAGTGCCTCCAACATTCAACGGGTCCCAGGGGGAGTTTAGTTTGCAATTATTTTGATTTAGTTTGCATAAAGCATGGGACTGGGCATCCCGGCTACCAGCCATTTTCTCGTGAATGAGCAGCGGAGTCCACTCCTCTTGAGAATAACCCGCCTAACACGGAAGATAAGGGAAGCTCTAGTTGACACATGAGCTATTCGAGCATGCAAAACAGAATGTTTATTTGAAGGTTTAGAGTTTGGCACATACAAATTTACTTGGAACGGCAGGTAAATACCGCATATAGGTAGGTATAGTGGACTCATATGGAACAACTTTGGGGTTTAAGGAGTTTTGATGCACAAGCAATATTCCCACTTAGTACAGGTGAAGGCTAGCAAAAGACTGCGAAGCAACCAACTGAGAGAGCGACAACAGTCGTAAACATGCATTAGAATTAATTTACACCGAATACAAGCATGAGTAGGATATAATCTACCATGAACATAAATATCATGAAGGCTATGTTGATTTGATTCAACTACATGCGTGAACATGTGCCAAGTCTAGTCACTCAATTCATTTAAAGGAGGATACCATCCCATCATACCACATAATAATCATTCTAATAGCATGTTGGCACGCAAGGTAAACCATTATAACTCATAGCTAATCAAGCATGGCACAAGCAACTATAATCTCTAAATGTCATTGCAAATATGTTTACTTCATCATAGCTGACTCAGGAATGATGAATCATCATATTTACAAAAACAAGAGAGGTTGAGTTCATACCAGCTTTTCTCTTCCCAATAAGTCCATCAGAAATCATCATTATTGCCTTTCACTTGCACGACCGAACGATGTGTATAATAATAAGAGTGCACGTGCATTGGACTAAGCTGGAATCTGCAAGCATTCAACTCAAGAGAGAAGACAAGTAATATGGGCTCTAAGTTAAATAATCAATCATGCATATAAGAGCCACTAAACATTTTCAATATGGTCTTCTCGACCCCCAAAAGAAAGAAAAGAAAATAAAAACTATTTACACGGGAAAGCTCCCAACAAGCAAAAGAAGAACGGGAAATATTTTTGGGTTTTCTTTTTAATTACTACAGCAAAGAAATAAACTACTACTAATTTTTTTTGGTTTTTCTTAAGTTTATCAAACACACAAGAAGAAAGCTAGAAAAAGAAATTTAAACTAGCATGGATATTACAGTGAAAGAGTATGAGCACCGACATCTAGCAATGAGTGTGTGTGAACATGAATGTAATGTCGGTAGGAAATACGTACTCCCCCAAGCTTAGGCTTTTGGCCCAAGTTGGTCTATTGCCAGGGATAGCCTGGCGGATACCCGTAGGTGTAGCTGGGGTCATACTGCGATGCAGCGACTATCGCCGCCTAAGCTGTAGCGTGGCGTCGAGCAGCCTCCGCTCTCCTCTCGTACTCATCTGCCTCCTCTCTGGTAATAATATATCTTCCTTTTGTCTGAGAATCAAAGAAGGCGGGAGCAAGAAGAGCAATATGGACTGCATGACGTTTGTTAAAGATTAGTCGATACTGGAGAGGTGGTTCAGTCCTCTCAACAAACTAGTGGGAAACCATAGAATCAAAATCTAAATAAGAAGCGGGTAACTCCATATCACCCTCACGAATGTCTATTTCAAGAAAATTAGCTAAGCGGTTGCATAAATTCCTCCAAAGAAATCTCCGTTATGTCTATTCTGATGCAACCTGCGAGCTACAATGGCTCCCATATGATAAGATTGGTCTCCTAACACAGCACTCCTAAGAATGCTGAGATCAGGGACACACATGTGACATGCTTCATCCTTAGCATTTATGCATCTACCTATGAAGAGAGCAAAATAATGTATAGCAGGAAAGTGAACGCTCCCTATAGTGGCTTGTGTTATATCTCTAGATTCCCCCATAGTTATTCTAGCAAGAAAGTCTCTATATTCAGATTTAGGGGGATCCCTGACATTACCCCAAGATGGAAGTTTGCAAGCAGAAGTGAAATCCTCTAAGTCCATGGTATAAGATTTGTCATAAAGGTCAAACATGACTGAAGGAGAATTACGCGAAGATGAAAACTCAAACCTCCTCACAAATGAACTTATGAGATCATGATACTAGGGGAATTTGTCAGCTTCAAAGTCCTCAAGACCGGCGTTACGCAAATATGCGCTAAATTCTTCTTTGATTCCCACTTGATTCATAAAATTTTCCGAAGGCCATTCACAGGGCCTCACAGGAGCGTCTCTTGGTGGTTCCTCGTAAGCATCACGTATTGCAAGTCTAGGAACTTGCTTCCTTGAAGAACCACCTTGGAACATCCTCCTAAACATATTGTTTCAATGATGTGAATCAACAATATTCTTGGATTGTTGCCGGAAATCAAAGGGGGTATACAGATGGGCAACTTGATAATGCTAAAATTACTATGGATAATGTGTTTCAAGTTATTGTTGCAAAACCTCCTAACAAGAACACATCTACGGAGAACAAGAAGAAAGATGACAATACTTGAAACCTTGCATTATGCCTGGCTAGGGGCGTAAAACAATAGCACTTGTTGGGAGGCAACCCAATGAATAAAATTATTTTTGCCTTTTTCTTTCTGTTCTGGAGTGTTTGCAAAATTATTCCTCTGTTTTAAATTGTGTTTTTATATTTTAATTATTGTTTGTGCCAAGGTAAGCCTTTGGGATCATGTTTGGTGATAGTTGATTTGATCTTGTTGAAAAACACAAACTTTTGCGCTCAGTAAAATAATTTTCATAAATCACGGAAACGTGATTTTGCTCAGAATGTTTTACACAAGATTGATATACACATTTCCCAAATTGTCCTAATATTTCAGAATTTTTTGGAGTTATGGAAGTATATGAAGTTTTCAGATTGCTATAGACTGTTCTGTTCTTGACAGATTCTATTTCTTTGCGTTGTGTGTTTATTTTGATGAATCTATGGACTTTATCGGGGGGACGGGGGTATAAGCCATAGCAAAGTTGGAATACAGTAGATATAATACAAAAATAAAATATGAATGGGTTTGCGACAGTACTTAGAGTGGTGATTTGCTTTGTTATACTAACGGATCTCACGAAGATTTTGTTAAGTTTTGTGTGATTGAAGTTTTCAAGTTCTGGGTGAGATCACGATGGATGAAGGAATAAGGAGAAGTAAGAGCCTAAGCTTGGGGATGCCCCATGGCACACCAAGATAATATTCAAGGATGAACAAGCAACTAAGCTTGGGGATGCCCCGAGTGGCATTCCCTCTTTCTTCTAGTGACCATCGGTATTTTACTTGGAGCTATATTTGTATTCTCACATATCATGAGTTTTGCTTGGAGCGTCTTGTATTATATGAGTCTTTGCTTGTTTTGTGTCAAGTATCTTTGCTAAACACACCTATTTGAGAGAGCCAAAATTATGCTATGGTTTCTTAGAATTGCTCTTTATGCTTCACTTAAACTTTTTGAGCTATGGAATTGCTCTAGTGCTTCACTTATATGTTTTTGAGCACGGTGTGCTTTGTTATTTTTGAAGAAATGCTCTCATGCTTCACTTATATTTATTTGGGAGTTAGTAATTTTTTTAAGAAATTCTCTCTTGCTTCACTTAGATTATTTTGAGAGAAAGAAATATTATGCTCATGTTCTTCACTTATATTTGTTTGAGCTTATTAAAAGCAACATATGAAACTAGTCCCAAAGTGATAGATATCCAAGGAGGATATAATAAAAACTTTCATGAAGATCATTGGACAAAATAAACTTTGTTCCTTGTAATAATTTTGAGATATGATGATAGTGATATGTGAGTCATGTTGATGAGTAATTATGCTTTAGTAAGAATATTAGTGTTAAGGTTTGTGATTCCCTATGAGGTATTCCCATGCCATTCTAAGCAAATTTGTCATCTCTAAATTTTCAAAATAATTTCCTTTTTGTGTGCTCGTACCGCTCATGAAGTGGCAGGGGGTGGCCAATATTTTCCATGCTTGATGTGTTATTCTCAAGATGAGTGTTTATTCACTTGTCATTGCACGAGAGTACGACAAAGGTATTAGGGATGCCCAGTCCCGAAATGAAAAATGAATTTACTTTATGTTGTCAAATAATAAATTCCTTGGAAAGTGTTGGTATCGAGGGCACCCGTGGATACGACTAGCCATGGATTGTGAAAGAACGGTGGAAAAAGGAATAAACTTTATTTTCTGTTTGGGAACCGTCTATGATATATCTAGCATGGAAAGTGTTGGGAATTGCTCAGTCATCTTCGTTGACGAGAAAAGTATGCCAGTCAAAATGTTTTTATCTTTGAGCTCTGGCACCTCTACAAATTCCTACTTCCCTCTATGAAGGGCCTTTCTATTTACTTTCTGCAATTTATATTCTTGTTGAGTCTCCATCTTCTCTTATAATGCACCAACTAAGGGGCACCATGATTGTACTTGAGCACTGGATGTAGCTAATATGCGAGTGTGTTTCATGAATGGATCAATGCTTGAGCATGATGGGCAAGGGATAACTTGCTTTAGTGTTGATATTTTGAAAGACATGGTTGCTTGTTGATATGCTTGAGTATTGAAATCTTCATGTCAAAACTAGACTATTGCCTTGAACCATATAAAAGTCCATATGTCCATGCTATAAAAGAAAAGAATGTCATGAACATGATCAGCAGCATTCCACATCAAAAATTCTGGTTTTATCATTTACCTACTCGAGGACGAGAAGGAATTAAGCTTGGGGATACTGATATGTTGGGGACTATCTATAATTTTTTATTGTTCCAAGCTACTATATTATCATGCTTGGATGTTTTACAATCATTTTATAGCAACTTTATATCATTTTTTGGGACTAACCTATTGACATAGTGCCCAGTGAGAGTTGTTGTTTTTTTGCTTGTTTTTTACTTTGCAGAATATCAGTACCAAACGGAGTCCAAACACAGCGAAACTTTTTTGAGAATTTTTCTAGACCAGAAGACACCTGTTGGGCCAAAGTAGTACCAGAGGGGGGCTCCGAGGGGAGCACAACCCACCTGGGCACGCTCGGGGGCCCAGGCGCGCCCTGGTGGGTTGTGCCCACCTCAGCTGCCTCCCGCACCGCCTCCTTGCTCTATAAATACCCCGAAAATCCAAAAACTCTAGGGGAGTTGACGAAACACAATTCCAGCCGCCGCAAGTTCCAGAATCACTAGATCCAATCTAGACACCATCACGGAGGGGTTCATCATCCTCATTGGTGCCTCTCCGGTGATGTGTGAGTAGTTCATTCTAGACCTACGGGTCCGTAGTTAGTAGCTAGATGGATTCCTCTCTCTCTCTCTTTTGATTCCCAATACAATGGTCTCTTGGAGATCTATTTGATATAACTCTTATTGCGGTGTGTTTGTTGGGATTCGATGAACTTTGAGTTTATGATCAGATCTTTTTATCTATGAAAGTTATTTGAGTTTCTTTGATCTCTTATATGTATGATTACTTATAGCCTCGTATTCCTTCTTTGAACCTTTGGTTCAGTTAGGCCGACTAGATCAATTTTTCTTGCCATGGGAAGAGGTGCTTTGTGATGGGTTCGATCGGGTGTTCTTTCCCCGTGACAGAAGGTGCAACAAGACAAGTATTGATCGTTGCTATTAAGGATAACAAGATGGGGTCTATTCCTACATGAATAGATCTTGTGTACATCATGTCATCATTCTTATTGCATTACTCCGTTTTCCATGAACTTAATACACTAGATGCATGCTGGATAGCGGTCGATGTGTGGAGTAATAGGAGTAGATGTAGGCAGGAGTCGGTCTACTAATCTTGGATGTGATGCCTATATAATGATCATTGCCTGGATATCGTCATAATTATTTGAAGTTCTATCAATTGCCCAATAGTAATTTGTTTACCCACCATATGCTATTTTCTTGAGAGAAGCCACTACTGAAATCTACGGCCCCCGGGTCTATTTTCTCATCACATATCTTCATATCTATATTGCTATTTGCCTTTTTATTTATTTGCATCTTTTATTTTCAGATCTATATTATCAAAAACCCAAAAATACCTCGCTGAATTTTATTTGCCTTTATTTCATTTGCATCTACCAATCTATCACTTTACCAATCTTTTACCCCGAGAGGGACTGACAACCCCTCTTTTGCGCCGTGTTGCAAGTATTTGTTCTTTGTGTGCTGGTACCATTTACATAGTTGCTTGGTTCTCCTATTGTATCGATAACCTTGGTTTCACAACAGAGGGAAATACCTACCTTCACTGTATTGCATCATCCCTTAATCCCCGGGGGAAAACTGACGCAAATACAATACATAAAGAAAGGATCACCTGCTGGGCTGCAACTCTTTCAAGACGACTGCAAATCTTAAAATAATATGAAATGGGCTGTAAATATAAAAAACACATGATAAATTGGCAATTACTTTCAAATTTCTGAATTTTTTCATATTTTCAGATTCCAATTTCACTGGGCTTTAACCTAATTTAAATATATTTTCAAAGTACATTAAATCTGGCTCGACATTTCGGTATTAAAAATATTTTGGACCCCACCAAAATATGCGAAATTTTGTTTAAATTTTTAACCCTAGCCCTGGTCAACAAAAAGAAAATGGACTGCAATAAATTGCATAAGAAGTTGCAAATGAGCTATATATTATTTAAAAATAGGCAATGGGATGACTTGTGGGCCTATTAAGTTGACGGGTATGCGAGGATTTTTTTACTTATTATATACGTCGACAAACGCTTCTAGCAGAAGTGACCATTGGATGCCAATCCAATAGCCATCGTGTTTCTTCAATCTCTGATCTTCCTGCTCCAGCGTGGCGGAACCGCCTACTCCTGCCTCCCGTGTCGGCTGTGCTGCCACGCAGGCCTCGCCGCCCCTACTACTCCCATGCTGGCCAGGCCATCCCTCTACTGACCCACATCCCTCCACTGATGTGGCTTCGCTGCCTCCGAGTCATTCCGTTCCTGGGTGTCGCCATCGTCCATCGCGTTGGTCTTCTCAGCACGGCGTGGTCAACATTGTCAACAAACGACAACATCGGAAGAGGGATGTACGTGGAGAGGCTGATAGTTGGGACCCACATGGTCCATGGCCGCATGCAAGCAAGTACCTCCTAATTATGCCCCAAAAAATGAATCCTCCCCATGACAGTTGGGACCCACCAGCTATATCTTGGCACGGAAGGAAGTACCTCCTTATTAAAAGAAAAACAATGATTGCTCCCCATGATAGCTGGGGCCCATCAGATTTGGAGGCTGACGTGTGATCCTACTAAGTTGACGCGTACGCAGGACTTTGTTAACTTAGTCAACTAACGATTCTATTACCAATGATCGTTGGATTGTTAACTTCCAACGGTCGTCCAGCTTCTATAACCTCTGATTTTCTTGCTCCAGCCATCCAAACCACCGCGTGCTCCTGCCTCCCATGGCCGGCTGTGCTGTCACGCAGGCCTCACCATCCCTACTACTCCCACCACTGGCCAGGCCATCCCTCTACACACCCACACCCCTGTTATTCTGTGGCGACGACAGCCTCACACCGCAGCCGAACAAGTCAACCCTCGTACTACCCTCCGCGTGTTCCCAGGCTCCATGGCGTTCCCTGCCTCACCGTCGTCCACCGCCTGGGTGCTGTCCACGTGGCATGGTCAACATGGTCAATGAATGACAGCCATCGGAAGAGGACTGTATGCGGTGAGGCTGACAGATGGAGCCACCAACTACATCTTCGCACGCAAGGAAGTGCCTCCTTATTATGCGCAAAGAAAAGAATCCTCCCACTGTCAGCTCAGACCCACCATCAATATCTTCACACGCAAGGAAGTGCCTCCTTATCTTCCCTGACAGCCGGGACCCACCCGGTTGATGCGTATATAGCGTTGTCATTCTGGTCGCAAACATGTACGTACATACTGGTCCATCAGTCTTTCTGCCAACATGAACCATGGCCCAGTAAGGAGCGGTAGTTGTTCAGTCAATCCTGTCTATATCAGCAGGGAACCGTGATGAACACCAAGATTGTCTCACTGTCCATTCCACCAGCTTCCTTGTATTCCTTTGAAGTGATATGTGTGACACTTTGGGTTCTTCTTATGAACAAAGTCATTGTACCAGCGACCAGGACATTCTTCACAAGTGGAGCGGAGCTAACACAGTTGCAGAGGATCGGGATTGGCCGTTTCCTAATGATCTTTGCCATGGCAATGGCTGCTCTTTTAGAAGCAAAGAGGCTAGAGAGCGTCCAGCATGGCAATCCATTAAGCATCGTGTGGCAGCTGCCGCAGTACTTCGTCATCGCTGGGGCTGAATGTTTTGTCATCATTGCTCAGCTGGAGTTCTTCCATGGCCAGGCACCTGACTCCATGAAGAGCATGTTGACGGCGTTTGCGTTGCTCACCACTGCTCTCGGCAACTACTTGAGCTCAGCTATCATCACCCTTATTGCGGGGCTGACTAGGGAATGGCAGAGCCCTGGATGGATACCTGATGACCTGAACGAAGGGCACCTTGACTACTTCTACTGGTGCCTTACAGCCATCTCATTTGTGAATTTTATTGTCTATGTCTATTTTGCTAGTAAATACAGATTAAAGAAAATTGTTATTGATGGCTAAAATCCATTGTAACCACACCAATTGAAGTGTATATATAGGCCACGGAACTAGAAAAACATTTTCTGTATCCAGAAATTGGCTTCGGGTAACTGAGAATGATGTGTTGTATTGATAATACCGTGATGGCACCTTCAGAAAGATGATTTTGTAAAGTTCTGAATGCCGCAAAGAGTGTCGATCTTACATACCTCCTAGCATTTCTAATGGCTGTCCTCCCGTTCATGTTCAGGATACAGTATACGTACAGTTTACAAATGTTTGTATGCAATATTTGGTTTAGTTTATATTTATATTTTACATTTGATATGAAGTTACGAATTAGACCAGCTGTTGGATTGATTAGCTGGCTGCAATTAGCAGCGTACTCTTTTAGTGTATACAAAGCCCCTTAATATTGTCTTACGTCAAACAATTTAAGTTTGATCAAGTTCATAAAGAAAATCAATCTACAATTCTAATTCAATATCATTAAATCTATCAAGAAATATATTTTCATAGTATATCCGTTAAGTGTCATACATGTTTACTTTTCTATAAAGTTAGTCAAACATAAATAAGTCTAACCCAAAACAATATTAAGTGGCTTTGTATACATGAAAAGAGTGAGTGCTCGAGTGAGTCTGATGTTTCATAAGTTTACACAATTAAAATTGGAGAACCGGCTCTGATGGCACTGAAGTTATTGAGGCCATGAAGAGTGACATGCATGCTGCGGGTAATGCAGCGGCGATCTTCAACGATTGCTACTTCATGTCTAGAGAGTTTGTGAAAGTTTCCTTCGAACATGAGAACCGAGAGGCAAATACGATTGCTCATGAACTTGCCTAGCTTGCTAAATATAATGATTCTAGCACATGGATAGATGTTCCTCGCTCAATTGTATCTCTTTTAGTCAATGAGGTAACCTTATTTTCCGAAATAAAGAGATACATTTGATTGTCAATTTTTTTTGGAGAACCAGCTATGTACTAGGTGGTTAGTGGGGATCTTTATATTGTTTTCTCTAAATTTATAAACTTGGTCAAACCTAAATAAGTTTGACTTAAAACAAGATTAAGTAGCCTTATATACATAAATGGAGGGAGTTTTTTTAGAGGAGAGGCATTTGCCAGGCCTTAATGATGAGGCCCTTGGGTTTTACAACACAGGGTTCGGAAATAAAAAGCAGGAAATAACAGAAAGTAGTAGTCTAATACATGCCCATATGGTGCCAACAATAAGCAACGCAACACCCGCCTACAACTAACTCTCAAGGGTGAAGCTGCCTGCCGCACTCCATACTGCCAAACGAGAGCAAAAGGATAGGCTCCTAGCCACCTTGCCGTGGCGCCGCCCAAAGCTGTCGACATGTGGCGCACATTTTTTCAATGAAGACCTCAATGTGCGAGCGGTCGTGTGGTTCCTCCGAGGTTTCCAAAACTGTAAAAACACAATAGTTTCATATAAGACATCAGACGGGTGCTTGAAGAATCACCCCTCCATCAATGCTTTGTTCCTAATAGTCCAAAGTGCCCACGCCACGGCTGCAGAACCCACCCAGGCTAGCCACCTATCAGTGTTGTTAGTTCCCTGGATCAGGTTTTAGAGATCATCGAAACTCACCGAGTTCCATGAGCAACATGTTGCCTCCGTTACCGCACTCTAGACATATCCTGCCGTGATGTACTGAAAAAGGATGTGGTAGCAATTCTCGTCCTCCGCACACCAAACACACTTTGCCGTCCCCTGGCCATGCCTCTTGAGCGCTTGGTCTCCACTTGGTATGCAGTTACGGGCAACTTCAAGCCCCGAAAGATTCATATTGAACTCCAATCGATGAAGGAAATATGCCCTAGAAGCAATAATAAAGTTGTTATTTATATTTCCTTATATCATGATAAATGTTTATTATTCATGCTAGAATTGTATTAACCGGAAACTTGATACATGTGTGGATACATAGACAAAACACAGTGTCCCTAGTAAGCCTCTACTAGACTAGCTCGTTAATCAAAGATGGTTAAGTCTCCTAACCATAGACATGTGTTGTCATTTGATGAACGGGATCACATCATTAAGAGAATGATGTGATGGACAAGACCCATCCGTTAGCTTAGCATAATGATCATTAAGTTTTATTGCTATTGCTTTCCTCATGACTTATACATATTCCTTTGACTATGAGATTATGCAACTCCTGAATACCGAACGTACACCTTGTGTGCTATCAAACGTCACAACGTAACTGGGTGATTATAAAGATGCTCTACATGTGTCTCCCAAGGTGTTTGTTGGGTTGGCATAGATCAAAATTAGGATTTGTCACTCCGAGTATCAGAGAGGTATCTCTGGGCCCTCTCGGTAATGCACATCATGATAAGCCTTGCGAGAAATGTGACTAATGAGTTAGTTGCGGGATGATGCATTACGGAACGAGTAAAGAGACTTGCCGGTAACGAGATTGAACTAGTTATGAAGATACCGACGATCGAATCTCGGGCAAGTAACATGCCGATGACAAAGGGAATGATGTATGTTGTCATTGCGGTTTGACCGATAAAGATCTTCGTAGAATATGTAGGAACCAATATGAGCATACGGAACGAGTAAAGAGACTTGCCGGTAACGAGATTGAACTAGGTATGAAGATACTGACGATCGAATCTTGGGCAAGTAACATACCGATGACAAAGGGAATGACGTATGTTGTCATTGCAGTTTGACCGATAAAGATCTTCGTAGAATATGTAGGAACCAATATGAGCATCCAGGTTCTGCTATTGTTTATTGACCGGAGATGTGTCTCGGTCATGTCTACATAGTTCTCGAACCTATAGGGTCCGCACGCTTAACGTTCGATGATGATCTGTATTATGATTTATGTGTTTTGGTGACCGAAGATTGTTCGGAGTCCCGGACGAGATCACGGACATGACGAGGAGTCTCGAAATGGTCGAGAGGTAAAGATTGATATATTGGACGATAGTATTCGGACACCGGAAGTGTTTCGGAATGTATCGGGTACATATCGGAGTACCGGGGGGTTACCGGAACCCCCGGGGGAAAGATATGGGCCATAGGAGGGAGGCAAGGCAGCCCACAAGGGGGTGGCACCCCCCCATGGGGAGTCCGAATTGGACAAGGGGAGGGGGCGCGACCCCCCCCCCTTTCCTTCTCCTCCTCCCTCTCCTTCCCCCTTTCCCCTTCCGGTAAAAGGAAAGGAGGGGGGAGAATTGGACTAGGGTTCCAAGCGGGACTCCTCCCACTTGGCGCGCCCTAGGCCGGCCTCCTCCCCTCTCCCTCCTTTATATACGTGGGCAAGGGGCACCTCTAAGCACATCAATTGTTTCTTAGCCGTGTGCGGTGCCCCCCTCCACCGTTTACTCCTCCGGTCATATTGTCGTAGTGCTTAGACGAAGCCCTGTGCGGATCACTTCACCATCACCGTCATCACGTTGTCGTGCTGACGAAACTCTCCCTTCACACTTTGCTAGATCAAGAGTTCGAGGGACATCATCAACCTGAACGTGTGCTGAACTCGGAGGTATCGTACGTTCGGTACTTGATCGGTTGAATCGCGAAGACGTTCGACTACATCAACCGCATTAAACTAACGCTTCCGCTTTCGGTCTACGAGGTTACGTGCACTCTCCCCCTCTTGTTGCTATGCATATCCTATATAGATCTTGCGTGAGCGTAGGAATTTTTTTGAAATTTCATGCTACGTTCCCCAACAGTGGCATCCGAGCCAGGTCTATGCGTAGATGATATGCACGACTAGAACACAAAGAGTTATGGGCGGTGATCATCATACTGCTTACAACCAATGTCTTATTTTGATTCGGCGGTATTGTTGGATGAAGCGGCCCGGACCAACCTTAGATGACCACGTTCATGAGACCGGTTCCATCGATAGACATGCAACTAGTTTTGCATAAAGGTGGCTGGCGGGTGTCTGTTTCTCCAACTTTAGCTGAATCAAATTTGATTGCGGTCGGTCCTTGTTGAAGGTTAAGACAACAAACTTGATAAATCACCATTGTGGTTTTGATGGGTAGGTAAGAGCGGTTCTTGCTAGAAGCTCGTAGCAGCCACGTAAAACTTCCAACCACAAAGTAGAGGACGTCTAATTTGTTTTTGCAGGGTATGTTGTGATGTGATATGGTCAAGACATGATGTGATATATGTTATTGTATGAGATGATCATGTTTTGTAAAAGTTATCGGCAACTGGTAGGAATCACCATGTGATTGCTTTACTTTATCACTATGCGTTAGCGATAGTTGTAGAAGCAATAGTTGGCGAAACGATAACGACGCTACGATGGAGATCAAGGTGTCAAGACGGTGACGATGGAAATCCTAACGGTGCTTTGGAGATGGAGATCAAAGGCACAAGACGATGATGGCCATATCATGTCACATATTTTGATTGCATGTGATGTTTATCTTTTTTGCATCTTATTTTGCTTAGTACGACGGTAGCATTATAAGTTGATCCCTTACTAAAATTTCAAGGTATAAGTGTTCTCCCTGAGTATGCACTATTGCGACAGCTCGTCGTGCTGAGACATCACGTGATGATCAGGTGTGATAAGCTCTACGTTCACATACAACGGTTGCAAGACAGTTTTGCACATGCAGAATACTCGGGTTAAACTTCACGAGCTTAGCATGTACAGACATGGTCTCGGAACACTGGAGACCGAAAGGTCGAACGTGAATCATATAGTAGATATAATCAACATAGAGATGTCCACCATTGAAAACTACTCCACTCACGTGATGAGCGGACATGGTTTAGTTGATTTGGATCACGTAATCATTTAGATGACTCGAGGGATGTCTATCTAAGTGGGAGTTCTTAAGTAATATGATTAATTTAACTTAATTTATCATGAACTTAGTCATGATAGTATTTGCATATCTATGTTGCAGATCAATAGCTCGCGTATAACTCCCCTGTTTTATTTTTGATATGTTCCTAGAGAAAACTAAGTTGAAAGATGATAGTAGCAATAATGCGGACTGGGTCCGTGATCTGAGGATTATCCTCATTGCTGCACAGAAGATTATGTCCTTGATGCACCGCTAGGTGACAGACCTATTGCAGGAGCAGATGCAGACGTTATGAACGTTTGACAAGCTCGGTATGATGACTACTTGATAGTTTAGTGCATCATGCTTTATGACTTAGAACCGGGACTTCAAAAATGTTTTGAACGCCATGGATCATATGAGATGTTCCAAGAGCTAAAAATGATATTTCAGACTCATGCCCGTGTTAAGAGGTGTGAGACCTCTGACAAGTACTTTGCCTACAAGATGGAGGAGAATAGCTCAGCTAGTGAGCATGTGCTCAGAATGTCTGGGTACTACAATCGCTTGAATCAAGTGGGAGTTAGTCTTCCAGATAAGATATTGATTGACAGAGTTCTCTAGTCACTATCACCAAGTTACTAGAACTTCGTGATGGACTATAATATGCAAGGGATAACGAAAAACGATTCCCAAGCTCTTCACGATGCTGAATCGGTGAAGGTAGAAATCAAGAAATAGCACCAAGTGTTGATGGTTAACAAGACCACTAGTTTCAAGAAAAAGGGCAAGGGAAAGAAAGGCAAATTCAAGAAGAATGGCAAGAAAGTTGCCACTCCTGTGAAGAAGCCCAAAGTTGGACCCACGCCTGAAACTGGGTGCTTCTACTTCAAAGGAAATGGTCACTGGAAGTGGAACTGCCCCAAATACTTGGCAGATAAGAAGGACGTCAAAGTGAACAAAGGTATATTTGATATACATGTTATTGATGTGTACTTTACTAGTGTTCATAGTAGCCCCTGGGTATTTGATACTGGTTCAGTTACTAAGATTAGTAACTCAAAACAGGAGTTACAAAATGAACAGAGACTAGTTAAGGGCAAAGTGACGATGTGTGTTGGAAGAGATTCCAAGGCTGATAAGATCACCATCGCATACTCCCTATACCTTCGGGATTAGTGTTGAACCTAAATAAATGTTATTTGATGTTTGCGTTGAGAATTAATATGATTAGATCATGTTTATTGCAATATGGTTATTCATTTAAGTCAGAGAATAGTTTTTGTTCTATTTATATGAATAAAACCTTCTATGGTCATACACCCAATATGAATGGTTTATTGAATCTCGATCGCGGTGATACACATATTCATAATATTGATGCCAAAAGATGCAAAGTTGATAATGATAGTGCAACATATTTGTGGCACTGCCGTTTAGGTCATATTGGTGTAAAGCGCATGAAGAAACTCCATGCGGATGGACTTTTGGAATCACTTGATTATGAATCATTTGATGCTTGTGAACCATGCCTCATGGGCAAGATGACTAAAACTCTGTTCTCTGAAACAAGGGAGCGAGCCACTGACTTATTGGAAATAATACATACCGATGTATGCAGTCCAATGAGTGTTGAGGCTCGCGGCGGGTATCGTTATTTTCTGACTTTCACAGATGATTTGAGAAGATATTGGTATATCTACTTAATGAGACACAAGTCCAAAACATTTGAAAAGTTCAAAGAATTTTAGAGTGAAGTGGAGAATCGTCGTAACAAGAAAATAAAGTTTCTACGCTCTGATCGCGGAGGCGAATATTTGAGTTATGAGTTTGGCCTTCATTTAAAACAATGTGGAATAGTTTTACAACTCACGCCACCTGGAACACCCCAGCGTAATGGTAGTCCGAACATCGTAACCATACTTTATTAGATATGGTGCAATCTATGATGTATCTTACCGATTTACCACTATCGTTTTGGGTTATGCATTAGAGATAGTTGCATTCACGTTAAATAGGGCACCATCTAAATCCATTGAGATGACACCGTATGAACTATGGTTTGGCAATAAACCTAAGCTGCCATTTCTGAAAGTTTGGGGTTGCGATGCTTATGTGAAAAAGCTTCAGCATGATAAGCTCGAACCCAAATCGGAGAAGTGTGTCTTCATAGGATACCCAAAAGAAACTGTTGGGTACACCTTCTATCACAGATCCGAAGGCTAGATCTTTGTTGCTAAGAATGGATCCTTTCTAGAGAAGGAGTTTCTCTCGAAAGAAGTGAGTGGGAGGAAAGTACAAGTTGATGAGGTAATTGTACCTTCCCTCGAATTGGAAAATATCTCATCACAGAAAACCGTTCTCGTGATGCCTAGAGAGGAAGCTAATGATAATGATAATGAAACTTCAGATCAAGTTACTACCAAACCTCGTAGGTCAACCAGAGCACGTTCCACACTAGAGTGGTACGGTAATCCTGTCCTGGAAGCCATGTTACTAGACCATGAAGAACCTATGAACTATGAGTAAGCGATGATGATCCCAGATTCCGATAAATGGCTTGGGCCATGAAATCTGAGATACGATCCATATATAAGAACAAAGTGTGGACTTTGTGTTGGGGAATGTAGCATGCAATTTAAAAAAAGATCCTACGCTCACACAAGATCTATCTAGAAGATGCATAGCAACGAGAGGGGGAGAATGTGTCCACGTACCCTAGTAGACCAAAAGCGGAAGCTTAGCTTAACGCGGTTGATGTAGTCGAATGTCTTCTCGATTCAACCGATCAAGCACCGAACGTACGACACCTCCGAGTTCTGCACACGTTCAGCTCGATGACGTCCCTCTAACTTTTGATCTAGCAAAGTGTCGAGGAAGAGTGTCGTCAGCACGACGGTGTGGTGATAGTGATGGTGAAGTGATCAGCACAGGGCTTCGCCTAAGCACTACGACAATATGACCGGAGGAGTAAACGGTGGAGGGGGCGCCGCACATGGCTAAGAACAATTGGTCTGTCTTAGAGGCGCCCCCACCCCCGTATATGAAGGAGGGAGAGTGGAGGAGGCTGGCCCTAGGCGCGCCCCAAGTGGGAGGAGTCCCACTTGGGCTCCTAGTAGGATTTGGTCCCCCTTCCTTTTTATCGAAGGGGAAAAGGGGGAATGAGAGAGAAAGGGAGAAGGAAAGGGGGGCACCGCCCCCTCTCCTTATCCAATTCGGACTCCTCCCTTGGGGGAGCGCGCCACCCCTATGTGGGATGGTTTGCCTCCCTCCTATGGCCCATATCTTCCCCCAGGGGGTTCCGATAACCCCCCCCCACCCACCCACACACACACTACGAGGGAAAACCCTAGCAGTAGCGCGGGTATTTTGCCTGTCAGTAGCGCGGGATGCCGCGCTACTGATAAGGTGCTACAGCTAACATGTAGCAGTAGCGTATGTCATCCAATGCTACTGCTATACATGGCTAGCAGTAGCGAGCTTTAGTGAAAAGCATCGCTGCTAATATCTGCAACGCTTTTTAGTAGGAAGCGCTACTGGTAACGGAGCGCTACTGCTAACTTTATTCCCCTCGCTACTGCTAGTTTTATTAGTTTTTGTTTTTTTTCTGCATATTTGTTTTGTATTTGAACAGGCTTTATACAATAATCTTTAGCATATCATACACATACAAATGTAATCATAGCATATACATACAAATAGTCTCATCAAATCATGTCATCATCATAATCATCATCCAACACAAAGTGGTCTCTCGTCATCATCTTGAAAATAGCGATACAAGTCTCGATTACTTGCAACTACATTGTCATCCATCTAAATAATGATATAAGCCGGTATGCATGTCGGTATCAGTCCACGATGCGATAAGTGGGCCCAGCACCAACATCCGTTGATCGTCGGCAAGGCTCAAAAATTCGTCTGCCGCCAGGTAGACGTCATTGCAATCACTAGAACCCTGTCCTTCATCGTTGCTAGCCATGTTTCCTACAATTAAATCTAGTCAATTAATTCTAGACCAAATAAAATGGATAGTGACATAAAAAAGGCCTATGTTTTTCAGGACGTTGACTCCTGCCCGGTGCGGCAAATCCCGGGCACTCGATATGTCCTAGTTTGTAGCACAAGTCATGCTGAAATTCACGGAAAATTTCGGCATGACCTTTGCTAAAAAGTGGACAAATCGAGCACATGAAATTTGCCAGAACGAAAATGAATCAACATTCCGGTAAAACATAGGCCACTCGGCTTCATTCCCTAGAAACAACAAAAGGCCACTTGGGCACAATCGAACCACTTCAATGAAAACATATAACATGACCACTTCAATGAAAAGATATAATCAACAATAAAAGTCTAGGAAGATATCATCTTTAAAATAAAACTTGCCTAAATTCTTTTCCTAGAAAAATAATGGTCTTTTCAAAAACCAAAACCCTTTGCAAAATGATCTTACTAAACACTTCTCTGCCTAGGACAGAACCAAAATTCTGTTCTAGCTATTTCTCTATCTCTCTCTCTCTCTCTCACACGCACACACACACACATTATTTTCTCTAACCCTTCTCTGCCTAGGACAGAACCCAACTAAATTG
Organism: Triticum aestivum; assembly: GCF_018294505.1. Classification (NCBI taxonomy): domain Eukaryota; kingdom Viridiplantae; phylum Streptophyta; class Magnoliopsida; order Poales; family Poaceae; genus Triticum; species Triticum aestivum. The sequence continues at coordinate 188,944,733 of NC_057798.1, read as the reverse complement.
CAAAGGAACTCCATTTCTCTAACCCTTCTGACCTAATGCTCTAAAATAAAATTTTCCTCTAACCTAGCGAACCTAGTTAACCTAGCTTATTAACCTAACGAACCTAATTAACCTAGCTAGTTAGTTAACCTAGCTTGTTAAACTTGTTTACCTAGATAATTAACCTAATTAAACTAGTTAACCTAGCTAGTTCTCTGTCAAAGCCCTAAATAAATTTTTTCTTAACCTAGATAATTAAACTAGTTAACCTAACTAGTTCTCTGTCAAAGCCCTAACTAAATTTTTGCACTAACCTAGATAATTAACCTAATTAAACTAGTTAACCTAGCTAGTTAGTATGTCCAATGTTTGTGCTATGCATGAGAGAGAGAGGAGGGGTGCTTATAGAGGATGGCTCCGGTGGTGGCGAGGGAGGCAGGGGCGTCTCCAGTGACGACGAGGGAGGCAGGGGCGTCGAGGGTGGCTCCGGTGGCGCCGAGGGCGGCTCCGGTGGCGTTGATGAGGTCGCGTGGCTCCGGTAGTGTTGGGCGGCTCTGGTGGCATCGACGGCGCGCGGCTCTGGTGGCTCCGGGGGTGTCGTCGTCGGTAGGAGACGGCGGCGAAGTGGGGCGACGGCGAATTGGGGACATGGCGGTGAACTAGGGCGAGGGATTTGGGGGAGAACTGGTGGCCGGGGGGAGGGATAACCGCTGGTTAAGTGAAACATAGCGGTAACGCGTTATAGAAAACGCGCTATAGCTAAGTTAGCTATAACGCGTTTCACATAACGCGCTACTGCTAAGTCTTTCTCCTTTTTTTCCTTTCTCATTTATTTTTCTTTACATTTTATTTTTTTCCTTTCTCCTTTTTCTACTTCTTTCATTTTCATTTACTTTTATATTTGTTTTTTGATTTATTTTATTTTTGTTATAGTAGCACCTTTCCACGTAAACGCGCTGCTACAATAAACTTAGCGGTAGCGCAGTTTTTATAAGAACGCTACTACTATGTGTAGCTTATCGGCTTAGTAATGAGAACTTTAGTAGCAATGCATTTAAAGTTAGACGCGCTACTACTGCGTTTGTATCTGTAGCGCGTTTATCCAGCACGTGCTACTGCTATTTAGCACTAGCGTCCTTTTTTATCAAGCGCTACTGCTAAAGTTCTATGTATAAGGTTTTCCCTAGTAGTGCCCCAATACTTCGATATGTACCTGATATATTCCGAAACACTTTTGGTGTTCGAATACTATCATCCAATATATCAATCTTTACCTCTCGACCATTTCTTGACTGCTCGTCATGTCCATGATCTCATCTGGGACTCCGAACAACATTGGGTCACCATATCACATAACTCATAATACAAATCGTCATCGAACGTTAAGCGTGCGGACCCAACGGGTTCGAGAACTATGTAGACATGACCGAGACACATCTCCGGTCAATAACCAACAGCGGAACCTGGATGCTCATATTGGTTCCTACATATTCTATGAAGATCTTTATCGGTCAAGCTGCAATGACAACATATGTAATCCCCTTTGTCATCGGTATGTCACTTGCCCGAGATTCTATCGTCAGTATCTTCATACCTAGTTCATCCCGTTACCGGCAAGTCTCTTTACTCGTTCTGTAATGCATCATCCCGCAACTAACTCATTAGTCACATTGCTTGCAAGGCTTATCATGATGTGCATTACCGAGAGGGCCCAGAGATACCTCTCCGATACTTGGAGTGACAAATCCTAATCTCGATCTATGCCAACCCAACAAAGACCTTCAGAGATACCTGTAGAGCATCTTTATAATCACCTAGTAACGTTGTGACGTTTGATAGCACACAAGGTATTCCTCCGGTATTCGGGAGTTGCATAATCTCATAGTCAAAGGAATATGTATAAGTCATGAAGAAAGCAATATCAATAAAACTTAACGATCATTATGCTAAGCTAACGGATGGGTCTTGTCCATCACATCATTCTTCTAATGATGTGATCCCATTCATCAAATGACAACACATGTCTATGGTTAGGAAACTTAACCATCTTTGATTAACGAGCTAATCTAGTAGAGGCATACTAGGGACACTGTGTTTTGTCTATGTATTCACACATGTATCAAGTTTCCGGTTAATACAATTCTAGCATGAATGATAAACATTTATCATGATATAAAGAAATATAAATAACAACTTTATTATTGTCTCTAGGGCATATTTCCTTCAGTCTCCCACTTGCACTAGAGTCAATAATCTAGATCACATCACCATGTGATTAACACCAATAGTTCACATCACCATGTGTTTAACACCCATAGTTCACATCGCCATGTGACCAACACCCAAATGGTTTACTAGAGTTAATAATCTAGTTCACATCGCTGTGTGATTAACACCCAAAGAGTACTTAGGTGTGATCATGTTTTGTTTGTGAGAGAAGTTTAGTCAACGAGTCTGCCACATTCAGATCTGTATGTATTTTGCAAATTTCTATGTCTACAATGCTCTGCATGGAGCTACTCTAACTAATTGCTCCCACGTTCAATACGTATCTAGATTCAGACTTAGAGTCATCTAGATCAGTGTCAAATCTTGCAATGATGTAACTCTTTTATGACGAACTCTTTATCACCTCCGTAATCGAGAAACATTTCCTTAGTCCTCTTAGGTGACTAAGGATAATTTTGACCATTGTCCAGTGATCTACTCCTGGATCACTATTGTACCCCCTTGCCAAACTCATGGTAAGGTACGCAATAGGTCTGGTATACAACATGGCATACTTTATAGAACCTATGGCTGAGGCATAGGGTATGACTTTCATTCTCTCTCTATCTTCTGCCGTGGTCGGCTTTGAGTCTTACTCAACTTCACACTTTACAATACAGGCTAGAACTCCTTCTTTGACTGGTCCATTTTGAATACCTTCAAAATTTTGTCAAGGTGTGTGCTTTGTGAAAGTCCTATTAAGCGTCTTGATCTATCTCTATAGATCTTGATGCGCAATACATAAGTAGCTTTACCGAGGTCTTCCATTGAAAAATTCTTATTCAAGTATCCTTTTATGCTATCCAAAAATTCTATATCATTTCCAGTCAGCAATATGTCATCCACATATAATATCAAAAATGCTACAGAGCTCCCACTCACTTCTTGTAAATACAGGCTTCTCCAAAAGTCTGTATAAAACCATATGCTTTGATCACCTCATCAAAGCGTATATTCCAACTCCGAGATGCTTGCACCAGTCCATAAATGGATCATTGGAGCTTGCTCACTTTGTTAGCACCTTTAGGATCGACAAAACCTTCTGGTTGCATCATATACAACTCTTCTTTAAGAAATCCATTAAGGAATGCAGTTTTGACGTCCATTTGCCAGATTTCATAATCATAAAATGCGGCAATTGCTAACATGATTCGGACAGACTTTAAGCATCGCTACGGGTGAGAAGGTCTCATCGTAGTCAACTCCTTGAACTTGTTGAAAACCTTTCGCAACAAGTCGAGCTTTGTAGACAGTAACATTACCATCAGCGTCAGTCTTCTTCTTGAAGATCCATTTATTCTCTATGGCTTGCCGATCATCAGGCAAGTCAACCAAAGTCCACACTTTGTTCTCATACATGGATCCCATCTCAGATTTCATGGCCTCAAGCCATTTCACGGAATCTGGGTTCATCATCGCTTCTCATAGTTCGTAGGTTCATCATGGTTTAGTAACATGACTTCCAGAACAGGATTGCCATACCACTCTGGTGCAGAATGTACTCTAGTTGACCTATGAGGTTCGGTAGTAACTTGATTTGAAGTTTCATGATCATCATCATTAGCTTCCTCACTAATTAGTGTAGGCATCACGGGAACGGTTTTCTATGATGAGCTACTTTCCAATTCGAGAGAAGGTACAATTACCTCATCAAGTTCTACTTTCCTCCCACTCACTTCTTTCGAGAGAAACTCCTTCTCTAGAAAGGATCCATTCTTAGCAAAAAATATCTTGCCTTCGGATCTGTGATAGAAGGTGTACACAACAGTTTCTTTTGGGTATCCTATGAAGACGCACTTCTCCGATTTAGGTTCGAGCTTATCAGGCTGAAGCTTTTTCACATAAGCATCGCAACCCCAAACTTTAATAAATGACAGCTTAGGTTTCTTGCCAAACCATAGTTCATACGGTGTCGTGTCAACAGATTTAGATGGTGCCCTATTTAACGTGAATGCAGCTGTCTCTAATGCATAACAGCAAAATGATAGTGGTAAATCGGTAAGAGACATCGTAGATCGCACCATATCTAATAAAGTACGGTTACGATGTTTGGTGACACCATTATGCTGCGGTGTTCCAGGTGGCGTGAGTTGTGACTATTCCACATTGTTTTAAATGAAGGCCAAACTCGTAACTCAAATATTCGCCTCCGCGATCATATCGTAGAAACTTTATTTTCTCATTACGATGATTCTCCACTTCACTCTGAAATTCTTTGAAATTTTCAAATGTTTCAGACTTGTGTTTCATCGAGTAGATATACCCACATCTGCTCAAATCATCTATGAAGGTCAGAAAATAACGATACCCGCCACGAGTCTCAACACTCATTGGACCGCATACATCGGTATGTATTATTTCCAATAAGTCAGTGGCTCGCTCCATTGTTCCGGAGAATGGAGTTTTAGTCATCTTGCCCATGAGGCATGGTTCGCAAGTATCAAATGATTCATAATCAAGTGATTTCCAAAAATCCATCCGTATGGAGTTTCTTCATGCTCTTTACACCAATATGACCTACACGACAGTGCCACAAATATGTTGCACTATCATTATCAACTTTCCATCTTTTGGCATCAATATTATGAATATGTGTATCACTATGATCGAGATTCAATAAACCATTTACGTTTGGTGTATGACCATAGAAGGTTTTATTCATGTAAACAAAACAACAATTATTCTCTGACTTAAATGAATAACTGTATCACAATAAACGTGATCAAATCATATTCATGCTCAACACATACACCAAATAACATTTTTTAAGGTTCAACACTAATACCGAAGGTAGAGGGAGTCTGCGATGGTGATCGTATCAACCTTGGAATTACCTCCAACACACATCGTCACCTCATCCTTAACTAGTCTTTGTTCATTCTGCAATTCCCGTTTCGAGTTATTAAATTTAGCAACTGAACTCGTATCGAATACCCAGGGGTTGCTATGAACACTAGTAAAGTACACATCAATAATCTGTATATCAAATATACCGTTGTTCGCTTTGCCATCCTTCTTATCTGCCAAATATTTGGGGCAGTTCCGCTTCTAGTGACCATTTCCTTTGCAGTAGAAGCACTCAGTTTCAGGCTTGGGTCTTGCTTTGGGCTTCTTCATGGGAGTGGCAACTTGCTTGCCATTCTACTTGAAGTTCCCTTTCTTTCCCTTGCACTTTTTCTTGAAACTAGTAGTCTTGTTAACCATCAACACTTGATGCTATTTCTTGATTTCTACCTTCGCTGATTTCAACACCGCGAAGAGCTTGGGGATCATTTTCGTCATCCCTTGCATATTATAGTTCATCACAAAGTTGTGGCAACTTGGTGATAGTGACTAGAGAACTCTGTCAATCACTATCTTATCTGGAAGATTAACTCCCACTTGATTCAAGAAATTGTAGTACCCAGACATTCTGAGCACATGCTCACTGGTTGAGCTATTCTCCTCCATCTTGTAGGCAAAGTAGTTGTCAGAGGTCTCATACCTCTTGACTCGGGCATGAGTCTGAAATACCAATTTCAGCTCTTGGAACATCTCATATGCTCCGTGGCATTCAAAACGTTTTTGAAGTCCCGTTTCTAAGTCGTAAAGCATGGTGCACTAAACTATCAACTAGTCATCATACCGAGCTTGCCAAAACGTTCATAACATCTGCATCTACTCCTGCAATAGGTTCGTCACCTAGTGGTGCATCAAGGACATAATTCTTCTGTACAGCAATGAGGATAATCCTCAGATCATGGACCCAGTCCACTTCATTGCTACTATCATCTTTCAACTTATTTTTCTCTAGGAACATATCAAAAATAAACGGGGAGCTACATTGCGAGCTATTGATCTACAACATAGATATGCAAATACTACCAGGACTAAGTTCATGATAAATTAAGTTCAATTAATCATATTACTTAAGAATTCCCACTTAGATAGACATCCCTCGAGTCATCTAAATGGTCATGTGATCCATGTCAACTAAACCATGTCCGATCATCACGTGAGATGGAGTAGTTTTCAATGGTGAACATCTGTATGTTGATAATATCTACTATATGATTCACGTTCGACCTTTCAGTCTCCAGTGTCCTGAGCCCATGTCTGTACATGCTAGGCTCGTCAAGTTTAATCTGAGTATTCCACACATGCAAAACTGTCTTGCACCCGTTGTATGTGAATGTCGAGCTTATCACACCCAATCATCATGTGGTGTCTCGACACGACGAACTTTAGCAACGGTGCATACTCAGGGAGAACACTTATACCTTGAATTTTTTTAGTGAGGGATCATCTTATAATGCTACCGCCGTACTAAGCAAAATAAGATGCATAAAAGATAAACATCACATGTAATCAAAATATGTGACATGATATGGCCATCATCATCTTGTGCCTCTAATCTCCATCTCCAAAGCACCGTCATGATTCCCATCGTCACCGGCTGACACCTTGATCTTTATCGTAGCGTCGTTGTCGTCGCATCAACTATTGCTTCTACAACTATCACTAATGCATAGTGATAAAGTAAAGCAATTACATGGCAATTGCATTTCATACAATAAAGTGACAACCATAAGGCTCTTGCCAGTTGCCGATAACTTTTACAAAACATGATCATCTCATACAACAATGTATATCACATCATGTCTTGACCATATCACATCACAACATGCCCTGCAAAAACAAGTTAGACGTCCTCTACTTTGTTGTTGCAAGTTTTACGTGGCTGCTACGGGCTTCTAGTAAGAACCTTTCTTACCTATGCATCAAAACCACAATAGTGTTCCGTCAAGTTTGTTGTTTTAACATTCAACAAGGACCGGTAGTAATCAAATTCGATTCAACTTAAGTTGGAGAAACAGACACCCGCTAGCCACCTTTATGCAAAACTAGTTGCATGTCTGTCGGTGGAACCGGTCTCATGAATGTGGTCATGTAAGGTTGGTCCGGGCCGCTTCATCCAACAATACCGCCGAATCAAAATAAGACGTTGGTGGTAAGCATTATGACTATCACCGCCCACAAATCTTTGTGTTCTACTCGTGCATATCATCTACGCATAGACCTGGCTCGTATGCCACTGTTGGGGAACATAGCATGCAATTTCAAAAAAATTCATACGCTCACGCAAGATCTATCTAGGAGATGCATAGCAACGAGAGGAGGAGCGTGTGTCCACGTACCCTCATAGACCAAAAGCGGAAGCGTTAGCTTAATGCGGTAGATATAATCGAACGTCTTCTCGATTCAACCGATCAAGCACCGAACGTACGTCACCTCCGAGTTCTGCACATGTTCAGCTCGATGATGTTCCTCGAACTTTTGATCCAGCAAAGTGTCGAGGGAGAGATTCTTCAGCACAACGGTGTGCTGACGGTTATGGTGAAGTGATCCGCGCAGGGCTTCACCTAAGCACTACGACAATATGGCCGGAGGAGTAAACGGTCGAGGGGGGAGCCGCACATGGCTAAGAACCATTGGTCTGTCTTAGAGGTGCTCCCACCCCCATATATAAAGGAGGGAGAGGGGAGGAGGCCGGCCCTAGGCGCGCCCCAAGTGGGAGGAGTCCCACTTGGGCTCCTAGTAGGATTCGCCCCCCCTTCCTTTTATCGGAGGAGGAATGGGGGAAGGAGAGAGAGAGGGAGAAGGAAAGGGGGGCGCCGCCCCTCCCCTTGTCCAATTTGGACTCCTCCCTTGGGCGGAGCGCGCCACCCCAATTAGGGATAGTTTTCCTCCCTCCTATGGCCCATATCTTCCCCGGGGGGGGGGGGGTTCCGGTAACCCCCCCGGTACTTCGATATGTACCCGATACATTCCGAAACACTTCAGTGTTCGAATACTGTCATCCAATATATCAATATTTACCCCTCGACCATTTAGAGACTCCTCGTCATGTCCATGATCTCATCCGGGACTCCAAACAACATCCGGTCACCAAATCACATAACTCATAATACAAATCGTCATCGAACATTAAGCGTGCGGACCCTACGGGTTCAAGAACTATGTCACAGCCCTAGAAATCTTCTTGTAATTAGTGGCATTGCATCCATGCATCATTTTTAATTTCTATTAATTTTGAAATGGGGATGCTTAAACCCTAGCACCAAATGGATTCAACTACGGTCAAAATAAAATCTTTTTTATTGAACTCAAAATGCCTCTAAAAATGTTCAACATTTCTGGTTTGAGGTGGAAGCATCTACCAAAAATGGTTTATATTTTTGCAGGACATATTTGGGCTTTGATTTAATTTGAACATATTTGAATTGGAGATATTTAAATGCTATATAAATTTTAGATGCTCCAAAAATGTTGGAAGTTGTTGTGGGTCACTGGAATAATTCAGACAGCACCCCTAATTATTTCTAGCATTTTATAAAATGGTTTAGTATTTTACTAAATCAAAACAAAACAGAAGAAATAGAAAAATAGAAACAAATAAGAGAGGGAGAGAGTTACCTGGACCTACCTACTATGCAGCCCACCTGGCCGGCCCAGCTGGCAGCCCAGCCAACTGGCCCAGCCCACCACCGCCTCCTCACCTGTCGTCTTCCTTCTTTGCCAGGAGGACGGGCGCGTGCCCGACGCGCGCGCACCGCCGTGCACCACCTCCTGCTTGCTGCCGAGGGCCTGGACGCCTCCACGACGCCACGCAGCCTCCCTGGCCCCTCTCTCACTCTCCCCGTGCTCCTTTCCCTCCTCTGGCTCTCTTCCTCGCACCACCCGAATGCGCCCGCCGCCGCCGACGTGCACCACCGCGGCCACCGCCTCCCCCTCGCTTCCCTAACTGGCTCAAGAGCTCCGCCTCGTCCCCCTCTTCCTCCTCACCAAGATGTAAGGCGCCAGCTCAGCCGTTCCCCCTCCTCGACCACCGGGGACTGTCGCCGTCGATTCGCCGCCTCTCAAGCTTCCCCGAGCACACTGGCCATCCCTACAACACCGTTGTGAGCCCCCGAGCATTTTCCCCCTCTCCCCGCGCTCGTCCGCGTCCTCTAACCACCATGGCCACCGGAGCTGATAGCTCCTCGCCGTCGGCCATGTCGCCACCGTGGCCACGGCCATGCAAGCTTGCACCCGAGCTCACCACTGCACTCAGTACATCCCCACAAGTCGAACGCGGCCACCCCACGTCCTGTTGTGCAACCTAGCATGTTTCCTGCCGAGGCCCGAACTCCGGCCGCCGCGGACGTGCTCGCCGCCGTTGTTCCTGACCACCCCAGCACCAAACACTGCCACCGTTGGATGCGCCACATCGCCAGCTACTCGTAGCACCCACCCGCGCATCAAACCGTGGCCGGAGTAGCGTTTCCGACGCTCTCCATCGTCTCGGCCTCGCCGGTGACTCGATGCCGGCAGGTTTGACCCCGCTGACCAAGTTGACCCCGGGTGGGCCCAGTTTGACCCCCTGGGTCACTAACGTGTGGGCCCCAGGCCACTAACTAAACTAGGTTAGTGTTAGTTTAACGCTAATTAAATTTAATTAGTTTAACTAACTACTGACAGACGGGACCCACTGGTCACGTTTGACCTGGACCGGGTCAGTTGACTTGCTGAGGTCAGCATGACGCAATGCTGACGCAGTAATAGGCTTTTTTGGATTTATTCTTTTTTAGGTAATTTCAGAAAATAGTGCTAACTTCTAAAAATCATAGAAATTCAACCGTAACTCCAAGTGAAATAATTTATATATGAAAAATGATCACAAAAATCCAATCTATCCATCTGTACTAGTTTCATGCATGTTTAAACAAGTTAACTTGCTATTTAGTGCAAAACATGATAAAGAACTATTTAAGATCACAAATGTGTTTGAACTTTGAATCTTTGGTTCAAAATGGCTCAAACCCATCTGGTTGTAGTTGCATTGGCCCAACACACTCATTTTTCCATGTCATGATCATGCATCATATTGTGCATTGCATTGATTGTGTTTCTTCTCTGTTGCCGGTATTTGTCCCCTCTCGATAGACGTGGTTTCGACGATGAGATCGATGACACTGATGAAGAGCTATATTATCTTCGGAAGTGCCAGGAAAGCAAAACCCCCTTGTTCATTCCGGTACAATCCTACTCTCTCGCTCCTGCTCTCTTTTACTGCATTAGGACAACAACGATTCATCTGTTACTTGCTGCGGTAGCTGAACCCCTTTATCCTCTGCATGACCAGTCATTGCCACAGTAAATGGATGAAACCCACTAGCATGAGTAGGAGTTGTTTGAGCCCTAATGTGCCTACTCATTCATGCTTGTTTGTCATGCCTGCTACTACTTAGAGTTGAGTCAGTTCTGATTCATCGGGGATGAATCAGAGGTGTGTGAACATGTCCTACTGTGTGTGAGCTAAGTGTGTGAACACGATTTGGTAAAGGTAGCGGTGAGAGGCCATGTAGGAGTACATGGTGGGTTGTCTCATTGAAGCCGTCCTCAGGAACTGAGTTCTGTGTTTGTGATCCATGAAACAGATACTACCACGCATTGGGCCCGAAACCAATGGACCCTCTCGGCTTCTTAATCACCCTTGTCCTCTGTCCAGGAGTTGCAAGTAGTTTCTGGTGTTTGTAGTATGCTGGAGGCCGTGCGCAGCGCTGACCGGAGGGGTGGGCTATGATGTGGTAGGCACATGGCCGGGTATGCCGGGCGCCCGTTTGGTGTCACGGAACCCTGTACACATCGTTCAGGGCTGTATGTGGAAACCTCGGCCGGACTCCCTGTGGATGGAACCTGAATAGGCGATAAACCTGGACTAGAGACTTGAGTGTTTAGGTAGGTCGTGGCCGACACCCATGTTGGGCTTCCGCTTGAAGGTTGCCGAGTACATGTCGTGTAAACGGCGGTAAGTGGTGAGAGCGTGTGTGAAGAAGTACACCCCTGCAGGGTTAACATCATCTATTCGAATAGCCGTGTCCGCGGAAAAGGACTTCTGGGTTGCCTATAACAGTTCATAGACAAGTGGAAGTGGATACTCTAAAATGCGCAAGATAAGCGTGAGTGCTATGGATGGCCTTCTCGTAGGGAGACGGGAGCGGATCCATAGTGGTGTATTGGCATGGTGGATATGTGGACTCGTGTGCGCCACCTCAAAGAGTTACTTGCAGTTGTAGTTTAGGATAGCCACCGAGTCAAAGCTGGCTTGCTGCAGTTAAACTCCACCACCCCCTTTGTTGATAATGATGCATATGTAGCTAGATCTAATGTAAGTCTTGCTGGGTACATTTGTACTCACGTTTGCCTATTTTATGTTTTTGCAGAGAGACGTCAGTATCGTTAGTAGTTTCGCGTGGACTTCGACGTTTAGCTTGTTACCTCAACTACGATCTTGTGCCCTCGGCAGGATCTGGTAGATAGTCAGGCTTCTCAGCCTTTTTCATTTGTAGATGTCTGTATTCAGACATGTTAAGCTTCCGCATGTGCTTTGACTTGTATGCTCTGATGCTGGGTTGAGAGACCCATGTTTGTAATATCTCGCTCCTCGGAGCCTATTGAATAAAATACTTGAGTTGTAGAGTCATGTTGTGATGCCATGTTGTATTTGCACATATCGAGCATATTGTGTGTATGTTATTGAAATGCTTGGTATGTGTGGGATCTGACTATCTAGTTGTTTATCCTTAGTAGCCTCTCTTACCGGGAAATGTCTCTTAGTGCTTCCACTGAGCCATGGTAGCTTGCTACTGCTCCGGAACACTTAGGCTGGCCGGCATGTGTCCTTCCTCGTTCCTGTGTCTGTCCCTTCAGGGAAATGTCACGCGATGAATACCAGAGTCATGTTAGCCCGCTACAGCCCGGTTCACCGGAGTCCTGCTAGCCCAGTGCTACAGCCTGGATTCACTCGCTGATGACCGACACGTTCGATGCTGGGTCATGGATGCCTGTCCCTATAAGTTTGTGCCACTTTGGGTTTACGACTAGCCATGTCAGCCCAGGCTCCTTATCATATGGATGCTAGCGACACTATCATATACGTGTGCCAAAAGGCGCAAACGGTCCCGGGCAAAGGTAAAGCGACACCCGTGGGAATACTGTGCGTGAGGCCGCAAAGTGATATGAGGTGTTACATGCTAGATCGATCTGGCATTGAGTCGGGGTCCTGCCAAACTATGTAGACATAACCGAGACACATCTCTGGTCAATAACCAACAGCGGAACCTGGATGCTCATATTGGTTCCTACATATTCTAGAAGATCTTTATCGATCAAACCGTAATGACAACATACGTAATTCCCTTTGTCATCGTATGTTACTTGCCCGAGATTCGATCGTCGGTATCTTCATACCTAGTTCAATCTCGTTACCGGCAAGTCTCTTTACTCGTCCCGTAATGCATCATCCCGCAAAAACTCATTAGTCACATTGCTTGCAAGGCTTATCATGATGTGCATTACCGAGAGGGCCCAGAGATACCTTTGTGATACTCGGAGTGACAAATCCTTATCTCGATCTATGCCAACCCAACAAACACATTGGAGATACCTGTAGAGCATCTTTATAATCACCCAGTTACGTTGTGACATTTGATAGCACACAAGGTATTCCTCCGGTATTCGGGAATTGCATAATCTCATAGTCAAAGGAATATGTATAAGTCATGAAGAAAGCAATAGCAATAAAACTTATCGATCATTATGCTAAGCTAATGGATGGGTCTTGTCCATCACATCATTCTTGTAATGATGTGATCCTGTTCATCAAATGACAACACATGTCTATGGTTAGGAAACTTAACCATCTTTGATTAACGAGCTGGTTTAGTAGAGGCATACTAGGGACACTGTGTTTTGTCTATGTATTCACACATGTATCAAGTTTCCGGTTAATAGAATTCTAGCATGAATAATAAACATTTATCATGATATAAGGAAATATAAATAACAACTTTATTATTGCCTCTAGGGCATATTTCCTTCACTTTGGTGGACTTGCCCAATGATAGGCAAGCCATTGAGAATAAATGGATCTTCAAGAGGAAGACGGACGCCGATGGTAGTGTTACTATCTACAAAGCTCGAATTGTCACAAAAGTTTTTGGACAAGTTCAAGGTGTTGACTACGATGAGATTTTCTCACTTGTATCGATGCTTAAGTATGTCCGAATCATGTTAGCAATTGCCGCATTTTATGAAATCTGGCAAATGGATATCAAAACTACATTCCTTAATGGATTTATTAAAGAAGAGTTGTATATGATGCAACTAGAAGGTTTTGTCAATCCTAAAGGTACTAACAAAATGTGCAAGCTCCAGCGAGTCATCTATGGACTGGTGCAAGCATCTCGGAGTTGGAATATACCCTTTGATGAGTTGATCAAAGCATATAGTTTTCTACAAACTTGCGATGAAGCCTGTATTTACAAGAAAGTGAGTGGGAGTACTTCAACCTTTCTGATAAGTATATGTGAATGACATATTGTTGATCGGAAATGATGTAGAATTTTCTGGAAAGCATAAAGGAGTTTTTCAAAGAAAGACCTCGGTGAAGCTGCTTACATATTGGGCATCAAGATCTATAGAGATAGATCAAGACGCTTGATAAGATTTTTCAATGAGTACATACCTTGACAAGATTTTGAAGTAGTTCAAAATGGAACAGTCAAAGAAGGAGTTCTTGCCTGTATTGCAAGGTGTAAAGTTGAGTAAGACTCAAAACCTGACCACAGCAGAAAATAGAAAGAGAATGAAAGTTATCCCCTATGCCTCATCCATAGGTTCTATAAAGTATGCTATGTTGTGTATCAGACCTATTGTGTACCTTGCCATGAGTTTGGCAAGGGGGTATGAGGGAGTCATGGACTAGGGGGTGTCCGGATAGCCGAACTATCATCATTGGCTAGACTCCAAGACTATGAAGATACAAGATTGAAGACTTTGTCCCGTGTCCGGATGGGACTTTCCTTGGCATAGAAGGCAAGCTTGGCAATACGGATATGTAGATCTCCTACCATTGTAACCGACTCTGTGTAACCCTAGCCCTCTCCGGTGTCTATATAAACCAGAGGGTTTTAGTCCGTAGGACGAACAACAATCATACCATAGGCTAGCTTCTAGGGTTTAGCCTCCTTGATCTCGTGGTAGATCTACTCTTGTACTACCCATATCATCAATATCAATCAAGCAGGAGTAGGGTTTTACCTCCATCGAGAGGGCCCGAACCTGGGTAAAAACATCGTGTCCCTTGTCTCCTGTTACCATCCGCCTAGACGCACAGTTCGGGACCCTCTACCCGAGATCCGCCGGTTTTGACACCGACATTGGTGCTTTCATTGAGAGTTCCTCTGTGTCGTCGCCATCAGGAAGGATGCCCTATCCCGTCTTCAAAGACGACACCATAGCTGAAGGAGCTTTGGCTATCGGCCAAACTCTCCGGCTAGGCGGTTTTCTCATGACCGCCTGTTCGGCCGCCGCGCCGATGATCACTTCTCGGGTCATCAAAAGCAATCTTCACGTCAACTTGGAACTCGCCGAGCAGCTAGATCCAATGGAGCTCTCCTCCTTAAACGAGCTCTTGGATCGCATCGCCGCCCTGGGAGTCGCTACTGATTATGATCAGATCGGGCCTAAAACCGATCTGAGAGAGATCAACTCTCCCCAGGCTACCCACCATGTCGCTGTGGTGGAGGAATAGTGCGGCGACTCTTCTTCTATATTAAGGACAAGTTATGTCTGGATTCCTAACCCCTCCATGCCGGATTCCCGCGGAGGGACAGACGTCGATCAAACCCTGAACCTAAAGTCAGGCAGCTGGTGGGATTCATTGGACAATACCCAAAAACCCAAGCTCCAAGGTTTGGAAACCTTTCGGCCCTTAAGTCTTAGATTGGACGGGGTTCCAAATCCAAAACCACCCGCCCACCCAAACATAAGCGATTTATCCCGAATCCGGCAAAAGCCCACTGAAACAGTACACCATTACTGGGCTAGATTCCTCCTGGTCATGGACAGGATAAAGGACTGCCGTGAGGAAAGCGCAATTTCAATCTTCTGCAATAATTGCACGGACAAGGGAATCATGAACACCATAAGTTGTCGCAAAATTACATGCTTCGCCGACTTGGCATCCATAGTACGAAAGTACTGTGCGATGGAGAGTGCCTGGAAAACCGAAACCAAATTTTGGGACAATCCGGCTCCGAATACAACCCTATTCCGAAATAAAAGGGTGCATCATATTCGGGCACCTAGGTTAAAAACCAAAAAGCAAAAGACCCCTAAAGGGCATGGAACCGTACTAGAGGGATGGATCAGCGGACCCTGCAAAATTCATAGTACAGAGGGCGCCACTCCAACACATAGCCTTCGGGCATGTTGGATACTACGGCAGGTGGCCAAAAGTGGCGAAGAGCTTCTAGCTCTAGAGAACCAGCCCAGCAATACCAGTACGGTATTAACAGTCTTCGAGACTTTCGCATCAAATAATATGCGGAAACGAACACTCCGCAGCCTCGCCGAAGTCTACCAAATGGCAACAATAAATCCATGGAGTGACATGGCTATTACCTTTAACGCCAGTGACGAACCTAAATTCCGAACAGCCCGAGCACCAGCCGCATTGGTCCTCAGTCCAATACTGGACGGCTTTCTCCTTACTAAGGTACTCATGGATGGCGGCAGCGGATTAAACCTCATTTACAAGGAAACCCTTCGAAAAATGGAAGTAGACTGGAGCCGCATGGAGCGAAGCAGCACAACCTTCAGAGGAATAATCCCTAGTCGGGAAGCATGCTGCACAGGAAAAATCACACTGGATGTGGTGTTCGGCTCGCTGGACAACTACAGGTCCGAGGAGGTCACGTTCCACGTGGCCCCGTTCAGCAGCGGATATCACGCTTTATTAGGACGGGAGGCATTCACAATTTTTCAAGCTATACCCCATTACGGGTACATGAAGCTCAAAATGCCCGGGCCCAACGGAATCATCACCCTTGCTAGTGATCCGGACATAGCGCTCCGAGCCGAAAATAAGACGGCCGCACTAGCCCTAGAGGCGCTCTCTGAAGCCCTAGCGGCCGAGGAACTCACAGCACTATGATCCACGGTGAATAGGGACGACGTGATACTTGACAAAAGATCCAAGTCCACCTCTTTTAAGCCAGCAGACGAAATAGTCAAATTCCAGGTCCATCCAACGGACCCCACAAAGACGGCCTCCATTGGGGCACAATTAAACCCTGATGTAGACGCCGCATTACGAGAATTCCTACGGGAAAATTGGGACATTTTTGCCTGGCACCCTTCAGACATGCCAGGAATCCCACGGCGGCTGGCCGAGCACAGCCTAAACATCCTAAAAGGATTCAAGCCAGTCAAGCAGACTCTTCGGCGATTTTCCGAACCCAAAAGACAGGCAATGGGAGAGGAGCTAGCCAAACTATTGGAAGACGGATTCATCAGAGACATAAAACATCCGGACTGGCTAGCAAACCTGGTGATGGTACCAAAGAAGGATAAATCCTGGCGCCTATGTGTCGACTTCAAAGACCTTAATAAGGCTTGCCCAAAGGATCCATTCCCCCTCCCACGCATCGATCAAATCATCGACGCTACCGCAGGACATGATTCATTGTGCTTCCTCGAACATACTCCGGCTACCACCAAATCAAGATGGCGGAGCCAGACCAAGCCGCAACGGCATTCATCACTCCATACGGACCATTCTGCTTCAACACAATGCCCTTCGGGCTCAAAAATGCCGGCGCAACATATCAGCGCATGATTCAGACATGTCTGGCAAACCAGATCGGCAAAACAGTGGAGTCATACATAGACGATGTGGTCGTCAAATCCAAGCATGTCGAAACCCTAGTAGACGACTTGAGGGTCACATTCGACAATCTCCGAACATACGACATTAAGCTCAACCCGGAAAAAAGCGTTTTCGGCATACCAGCCGGAAAGCTCTTGGGCTTCATTGTATCCGGTAGAGGAATAGAAGCAAACGCAGCCAAGATCCGAGCTCTGTCACAATTGGATATCCCAAAAGACCTCAAGCAAATACAAAAATTGACTGGATGCGTGGCGGCTCTAAGCCGTTTTATCTCCCGCTTAGGAGAAAAGGCATTACCCCTTTATCGCCTCCTCCGGTGCACCGAACACTTCGAGTGGATGGATGCCGCCACGGCCGGACTCGAAGAAATCAAAGCCATATTGGCAACAAATCCGGTCCTGGCCGCGCCCAACTTGGGCGAACCAATGTTATTATATATCGCGGCAACACATCAAGTTGTAAGCGCGGTGCTCGTCGTCGAACGAGAAACGGACGGACACAAGTTCCCCCTTCAAAAACCTGTTTACTACGTGTCCACTGTCCTAACTCCATGCAAGTCCTGGTATCCACATTACCAGAAGATAGCATACACGGTGTTCATGGCATCCCGGAAGCTGCAACACTACTTCCAAGAGTGTTCGATAACAGTAGCCTCCGAAGTACCCCTTAATGACATTATAAACAACCGTGACGCGACTAGCCGGATTGCAAAATGGGCCATCGAGCTCCTCCCATTCGACATAACCTATAAGCCATGGCGAGCTATCAAGTCGCAGGTTTTGGCTGACTTCATCACCGAATGGACTGAAGCCGAACTCCCTAAAGAGTACGGCGCATATTCCAATTGGATCATGCACTTCGAGGGCTCCAAAATGTTGGCCGGCCTGGGGGCTGGCGTTGTCCTGACGTCCCCAACCGGAGACACAGTCCAATACATACTCCAAATAATGTACACGGACTCCAACAATGCAGCCGAATACGAGGCCCTTCTACATGGTCTCCGGATGGCAATCTCCATGGGCATTAAACGCCTAGAGGTCCACGGGGATTCAAACCTCGCAATATCCCAAATAAATGGAGACTTTGACGCCAAGGATCCGAAAATGGCAGCCTACCGTAACGCCGTCTTAAAAATGTCAGCTCGGTTCGAAGGGCTCGAATTCCACCATATATCCCGGGATAATAACCAGGCGGCCGACGTATTGGCATGCATCGGCGCAAAGCGCGATGTCGTCCCTCCCAACATCTTCCTGGAGCGGCTTTTCAAGCCATCCATACTATGGGAAGGGGAGTCCGGAAACAACAACCCGGAACCAACCGCACCGCCCAACACCGAACACTCTGACACAATCGGTGGCTCTGCCAATGAAATAACACCTTCAGCCCACGAAATAATGGCAGTCATTGCCCCGTGGATGGAACCATTCCTAGCCTACTTAACCAGGCAGGAACTTCCCGAAGACCAAAATGAGGCCCGCTGCATAGTACGGCGATCTAAAGCCTACAATGTCCATGAGGGAGAGCTTTATAAGAAAAGCACAACCGGAGTCCTTCAAAGGTGCATCTCCGAAGAGGAAGGGCGAAATCTTCTGGCTGAAATTCACGCCGGACTCGGTGGGCACCACGCCGCAGCCCGGGCCCTGGTAGGCAAGGCCTTCCGTACAGGATTTTATTGGCAGACGGCCTGGGCAGATGCTTAGGACTTAGTCCGACGATGCGTCGGTTGCCAGCTCTTTGCTAATCAAAGCCACATGCCACCCACCGCCCTCAAAACTATACCCATCACCTGGCCATTCGTGGTCTGGGGGCTTGACATGGTTGGACCCCTTAAAGGAGGAACCCACAAGCAAAAATACCTATTGGTCATGGTGGACAAATTCACCAAATGGATAGAGGCCAAGCCAGTTAAGACGGCCGAATCCGGACCCGTGATAGACTTCATATCTGGGGTAGTACACCTCTACGGCGTCCCCCATAGCATCATCACTGATAACGGCACGAACTTCACGGCCAACGAGGTTAAACTCTGGTGCAAAAACATGGGCATCAAGCTCGACTATGCTTCAGTCTATCACCCTCAAACTAATTGTCAAGTCGAACAAGCAAATGGTCTAATCATGAGCGGCATCAAACGCAGACTAGTGCGGTCCCTTAAGGAATCTAACACGCACTGGGTAGAGGAGATCGACTCCGTACACTGGGGGCTACGGACCACACCAAATCGTACTACCGGATTCACACCATTTTTTATGGTATATGGCGCAGAGGCAGTTTTGCCCTGCGACATAATTCATGACTCACCTCGCGTGCGCATGTACAAAGAAAGAGAAGCCGAGCTAGATCGGCAGGACAGTTTGGACGCCTTAGAGGAGGAGCGCGATGTGGCAAAAGCTCGTTCCGCATTCTATCAACAGCAGGCTCGAAGATATCAAAGCAGAGAAGTACGGGCCAAAACTTACAATGTTGGCGAACTAGTTCTACGCCTGCTGGACAAGAAAAAGGACAAACTCAAGCCCAAATGGGAAGGTCCCTTCATCATCGACCAAGTCCTGACCGGCGGAGCATACCGTCTTCGAAACGCATGGGATAACCGACTAGAGCCGAACCCATGGAACGCAGCCCGTCTTCGAAGATTTTACGCCTAGCGCCGAACTCCGAGTTCGTCTCCTTCCTCCCACTACATTTTATACTTTAGCTGTCCTTTATTTCTCTCCTTCTCCCTCCCCATTTCTCATAGCCTTGGAAGGCTCGCCTGCGCATTGATCGCACACACTTGACGTGCTACTCGCACTCATTATACCTGGGGGCTTATTTAATAGAAGCTTATACGGGCCTTATGCCCAACACATGTGTCACACTTCCGCATGTACCTTTTATTCACCATTATATGCATCGATATGACTTAAGTTTTGGCCAAGCTAGGTTGCCTGGCTCCTGTGCTTACCCCTACGTTCCCGATTGTTCGGCTAGGAGGTAAAGGGAGCACCTCTGCGATTGTTACTACCGGGTCAGCCCAATGTGTACCTCAGACTGGGTGAAGCCGAAAGCTAGCATTCTTAAGGGAATATTCGGTCGGTGAATTGAAAGATGATTTCTTACCTATTTATTTATCTGCCCCCAGATGCTTTCCTGCTTTTTTCGCAGTCCGGACATGCACTTTAGGGCATGCCTCCCAGGGAAAGGAACCCCTAACGGAAATATTCTCCCTGGAAGATGTTTCTTACTAACCATGTAATATAACATAACTAGTTGGGCACTTGTCTGATAAAGCACTAATGACCACTACGCCTGGTCTCCACGCATGCCCCGGTTTTTTACATAACCATGAGGGTATTCGGACACACATCGGACTGTCGGGTCCTGAGGTTGAAGCGAAAAGGTCCGCAACGACAAACGATCTACAATCCGGCTAGAAGGCATTTTTCATGTCATTTTCAATTACATAGTCAAGCTGACTGATGGTATTCCTCTTTGATACCATCTAATAAACTGTCTAGTTTATAGTCCCGCTGTGAATACTTTGCGGCCAACTCTACTTAGTCGTACACTAAGCTCACAGGGATCTCCTTCCCATCGGGCCCCACGGGTCTAACCTCGGCCATGTGGTTTGGGTCAGCCTTCGCATACCATGTCTTCACCATGGCCCAGGCCTCCCTGGCGCCTTGACAGCAGGCCGATATCTTCCACAACCGGAAGCGCCGCCGTGCTCCCTGAAGCTTCTCCGCAAGCTCTCTAAGACCTTCGGGTAGGGACTGGATGGCCACAAGGCCTGGGCGACTCCGCTCATCACCTGCCGAACTCGTTCGTGCAGTTGCAACAGCTCGGGAAGTAGGTCACCCATTGAACCGGGCATTTCCTCCGTAGGACGACCCGTGAGCACGCCTACAGACATATTTCTGTCAATCGACTTCCTCGCCGAACTCTTCTTTTCAAAAGTTTGCTCAAGCACTTACTATAAATGCCGCGATGAAGCTGCCGATTCTCCTTCACGGAGTCAGACAGCTAGGCCTGAACATCTTTTAGTTCCTCGCCCAGCTGGGTGTTGGCATCTTGGAGCTTATTCTTCTCTTGCCACACCCTCGTAAGCACCTTCTCGCCGGCCTTCAGCTGGCGCAGTAGCTGTTGCTTGTCCAGATCTAGTCCGGCGCCATCTGCAATATTATTATCAGACTTATACACACGCCGCACTTCACAAACTACTTATCTTTCGAAGTATGTATTACCAGAGGGGGTCTCTGTGGCTCCCCCTGCGGCGGCTAGTGCAGCCTCAAGTTGGGCATTGCACTCTTGAAGCTCCTGGGACAGGTGGGTATTCTTCTCCGTAAGATCCTGCATAACAAATGATCCTTAAATAAGTTATTCTAACTATTTTAAGTCTCGGGGGCTACTAGCATATATAACTGTCAAAATTCCTCACCCGTATGTCTTTCACATACTGCTCCGTGGCTCTGGCTAGACCATCTTGAGCAGCATGGAGGTGTGCATCTCCCGAATTAAAGGCATTTAACGCCTAGGGGGAGAAGCATGCATCACGAAGAACTGTCCGGCGGCGCCTGTGATTCATGGCACTCTCCACCTCAGATCTGGTGGCGGACAACCTGTCGGCGTCCTCCGTTGGAGGAGCACCCGACGCGCGCCTTGCGTTCTCCTCCCACTCCGGACCTGGTGTTGGAGCCTGGCCGGCGGAGGCTTGATTGGCAACCTCTCCGGGCACAGTCCGGCGAGCGCTCTTTCTCCTAAAAAAACCATGAGCATTAATATGCCTTCCAGGAATCTTTTCCGGAAACATGGTGGCGCGCCATACTGTTGCGGCGACGTCTCGATTCGCGCCGCACTTCTTTTTCGCCTGCTGGGCCGAGCTGCCCCTTGTTGGTCAGCTGCCGCGCGTTCGGCTTCCCGCCTCGAAGGCACCTCCTGCGGAGCACCATTGGTATACGGTGGTCAGAGATAAGCATGGATGAGTAATGGTATCAGGATTCCGGTCACAGTTACCTGGGAAGCCGGAGATATACCGGGGTAGTCGGCCGTAATGGCGACCAAAGCATTGTCCATGCTAAGTTGGTGGAACACCCCATCGATCAGCTCCACCTTTATGTTCGGATCCTCTTCGGAGGCCGGATCGAGGGATCGTTCTGGATCCTCGGGTTGTGGAGCCAGGCTGTGTATATCCTCTACGGCCCGGCGCAGTTCCTGCGTCGAAATCACAAAGTGAGACACTTAACTTTGGGAATATGGATCGGTTAGACAAACGTCCGCTTACCCAGATCCGAGGGTTGTTCATGGAAAATCCATTCAATGGACTAGCACGGAGGAAGTCCTCCTTCTCCCCTTTGAACAGGCCGGACAGGATCTTCACCAGATCGGCGACCGATCCCGGCCCCTTGCGGCCATGAAGGGTGGCATCGTCCTCCCCGTTGAAATCTCACATGGGGTGGCCCCTATACTGGAGCGGCTGCACCCCTCGCATAATGCATATGGCCATGACCCCAATCATGGTCAATCCGGAGTGAGCCAATAACCTTATTCGGCCCATCAGATATTGGACCTCCCTATCATTCTCCCGTTGAGGGCTCCGCGGGCGCCAACTCAGGCGTTTCTTCAGAGGAGCATTGCTGAACTCCGGGAGGCCGATCCAAACTGGGTCCGGTAGCGGGGCGTCTTCCATATAAAACCATTCCGAAGGCCAGTCTTCGGACGCCTTCTTCGGGGTTCCGGATAGATATCCGGTCCCGGCGATGCGCCATAGTTCGGCTCCGCCCACTTGATATCTTGACCCCTCATGAGAACGGGGTACGAGGCAGAATAATCTCTTCCACAGCGCAAAATGGGCCTCGATGCCCAAGAACAGCTCGCAAAGGGCCACAAAGCCCGCGATATGCAGGATGGAGGTAGGCGTAAGGTGATGAAGCTGGAGCCCATAGAACTCCAGGAGCCCCCGGAGAAATGGATGTATGGGAAATCCGAGTCCTCTTATTAGATAAGGGACGAAGCATACCCGCTCTCCTTTGGAGGGATTGGGGACACTCTTCGCCTGCTTCCCGCCCTTGTAGGTGGCGAGTCCGGCTCGAATCGGAACCATGAAGGCTGGGGGAAGAAATCCCTCGGCTTGGAGCGTCACCAGCTCGCTATTGGGACCGAGCATCTCCCCCAATCTCCTGGCTGAGGGCTGGGAGCGCGAGAGGAGGAGCCACGTCGACTGTCCATGATGGAATGGATTTTTGGTCAAGAGGCGCTCCGATGGATACTCGTGGAAGGAGGATGGTGTGATTCGGCTAGATCCTCGCCTCTCTTTATAGGCAGCTCATTCGCGCGGCTAGGGGGTGGAATGTAAAAATACCCTGGCTTTTCGCATTCGTACGACACGTGGAAGATGGCCATTATTGGACGTGGAAGTCGAGGAGCGCAGCATTTATAAGGAGCCGGACACCATTCGGCGAGTACATGGAATTTGTAGGAGAACCCGCCTTGCAATGCCGAAGACAATATGCGCGCAGACTCGTCGTCATTGAATCATGGTTCGGGGGCTACTGAGGGAGTCCTGGACTAGGGGGTGTCCGGATAGCCGAACTATCATCATTGGCCGGACTCCAAGACTATGAAGATACAAGATTGAAGACTTCGTCCCGTGTCCGGATGGGACTTTCCTTGGCGTAAAAGGCAAGCTTGGCAATAAGGATATGTAGATCTCCTACCATTGTAACCGACTCTGTGTAACCCTAGCCCTCTCCGGTGTCTATATAAACCGGAGGGTTTTAGTCCGTAGGACGAACAACAATCATACCATAGGCTAGCTTCTAGGGTTTAGCCTCCTTGATCTCGTGGTAGATCTACTCTTGTACTACCCATATCATCAATATCAATCAAGCAGGAGTAGGGTTTTACCTCCATCGAGAGGGACCGAACCTGGGTAAAAACATCGTGTCCCTTGTCTCCTGTTACCATCCACCTAGACACACAGTTCGGGACCCCCTACCCGAGATCCGCCGGTTTTGACACCGACAGGGTACGATAGTGATCCAGGAGTGGATCACTGGACAATGGTCAAAGTTATCCTTAGTTACCAAAGAGGACTAAGGAAATATTTCTCGGTTATGGAGGTGATAAAGAGTTCGTCATAAAGAGTTACGTCGATGCAAGCTTTTACACCGATCCGGATGACTCTAAGTCTCAATCTGGATACATATTGAAAGTGGGAACAATTAGATAGAGTAGCTCCATGTAGAGCATTGTACACATAAATTTTTTGCAAAATATATACGGCTCTGAATGTGGCAGAACCGTTGACTAAACTTCTCTCACAAACAAAACATGATCACACCTTAGTACTCTTTGGGTGTTATAATCATATGACAATGTGAACTAGATTATTAACACTAGTAAACCCTTTGGGTGTTGGTCACATGGCGATGTGAACTATAGATGTTAATCACATGGCGATGTGAACTATAGGTGTTATTCACATGGCGATGTGAACTAGATTATTGACTCTGGTGCAAGTGGGAGACTGAAGGAAACTTGGTCAAACCTAAATAAGTTTGACTTAAAACAAGATTAAGTAGGCTTATATACATAAATGGAGGGAGTTTTTTCTAAAGGAGAGGCATTTGCCAGGCCTTAATGATGAGGCCCTTGGGTTTTACAACACAAGGTTCGGAAATAAAAAGTAGGAAATAACAGAAAGTAGTAGTCTAATACATGCCCATATGGTGCCAACAATAAGCGACGCAGCACTCGCCTACAACTAACTCTCAAGGGTGAAGCTGCCTGCCGCACTCCATACTCCCAAACTAGAGCAAAATGATAGGCTCCTATCCACCTTGCCGTGGCACCACCCAAAGCTATCGACATGTGGCGCACATTTTTTCAATGAAGACCTCAATGTGAGCGGTCGTGTGGTTCCTTTGAGGTTTCTAAAACTATAAAAACACAATAGTTTCATATAAGACATCAGACAGGTGCTTGAAGAATCACCCCTCCATCAATGCTTTGTTCCTTATAGTCCAAAGTGCCCACACCACGGCTGCAAAACCCACCCAGGCTAGCCGCCTATCCGTGTTGTTAGTTCCCTGGATCAGGTTTTAGAGATCATCAAAACTCACCGGGTTCCATGAGCAACCTGTTGCCTCCGTTACTGCACTCTAGACATATCATGTCGTGATGTATTGAAAAAGGATGTGGTAGCAATTCTCGTCCTCCGCACACCAAACACACTTGCCGTTCCCTGGACCATGCCTCTTGAGCACTTGGTCTCCACTTGGTATGTAGTTACGGGCAACTTCAAGTCCCCAAAGATTCATATTGAACTCCAATCGGTGAAGGAAATATGCCCTAGAGGCAATAATAAAGTTGTTATTTTATATTTCCTTATATCATGATACATGTTTATTATTCATGCTAGAATTGTATTAACCGGAAACTTGATACATGTGTGGATACATAGACAAAACACAGTGTCCCTAGTAAGCCTCTACTAGACTAGCTCGTTAATTAAAGATGGTTAAGTTTCCTAACCATAGACATGTGTTGTCATTTGATGAACGGGATCACATCATTAGGAGAATGATGTGATGGACAAGACCCATCCGTTAGCTTAGCATAATGACTGTTAAGTTTTATTGCTATTGCTTTCGAGAGGTAAAGATTGATATATTGGACGATAGTATTTACATACCGGAAGTGTTTCGGAATGTATCGGGTATATATCGGACTACCGAGGGGTTACCAGAACCCCGGGGGGAAAGATATGGGCCATGTGGGCCATATGAGGGAGGCAAGGCAGCCCACAAGGGGGATGGCGCCCCTGTTGGGGAACACAGTAATTTCAAAAAAAATCCTACAAACACGCAAGATCTATCTAGGTGATGCATAGCAATGAGAGGGAGAGTGTGTCCACACACCCTTGTAGACTGAAAGCGGAAGCGTTTAGTAACGCGGTTGATGTAGTCGAGCGTCTTTGCGATCCAACCGATCAAGTATTAAATGCATGACACCTCCGCGATGTGCACACATTCAGCTCGGTGACGTCCCTCAAACTCTTGATCTATCTGAGGCCGAGGGAGAGTTCCGTTAGCACGACGGCATGGTGACGGTGATGATGAAGTTACCAGTGCAGGGCTTCACCTAAGCACTACGACGATATGACCGAGGTGTAAAACTGTGGAGGAGGGCACCGCACACGGTTAAAGATCAACTTGTGTGTCTATGGGGTCCCCCTCCCCCGTATATAAAGGAGGGAGGAGGGAGGGCCGACCGGCCCATTGGGCGCGCCCCAAGAGGGGAATCCTACTAGGACTCTAAGTCCTAGTAGGAATCCACCAAGAGGGAGAGAGGAGGAAGGAAGGAAGAGGGGTAAGGAAAGGAAAGGGGGCTCCACCCCTTCCCCTAGTCCAATTCGGACCTAAGGGGGGGCACGCGGCCATCCCCTCCTTGCCCTTCCTCTCTTCCCACTAAGGCCCATAGAGGCCCATTAGTTCTCCCGGTGGTTCTGGTAACCCCTTCTAGCACTCCGGTTTTATCCGAAGCTCTCCGGAACACTTCTGGTGTCCGAACAACATGGTCCAATATATTAATCTTTATGTCTTGACCATTTTGAGACTCCTCATCATGTCCGTGATCTCATCCGGGACTCCGAACAACCTTTGGTACATCAAATAACATAAACTCATAATACCAATCGTCATTGAACGTTAAGCGTGCGGACCCTACGGGTTCGAGAACTATGTAGACATGACCGAGACACATCTCCGTTCAATAACCAATAGCGGAAGCTGGATGCTCATATTGTCTCTTGCATATTCTACGAAGATGTTTATTGGTCAAACCGCACAACAACATACATTGTTCCCTTTGTCATCGGTATGTTACTTGCCCGAGATTCGATCATCGGTATCACCATACCTAGTTCAATCTCGTTACTGGCAAGTCTCTTTACTCGTTCCATAATGTATCATCCCATAACTGACTCATTAGTCATATTGCTTGCAAGGCTTAAGTGATGTGCATTACTAAGAGGGCCCAGAGATACCTCTCCGACAATCGGAGTGACTGTCGGTGTCAAAACCGGTGGATCTCGGGTAGGGGGTCCCGATCTGTGCGTCTAGGCTGATGGTAACAGGAAGCAAGGGACACAATGTTTACCCAGGTTCGGGCCCTCTCGATGGAGGTAAAACCCTACTTCCTACTTGATTAATATTGAAGATATGAGTAGTACAAGAGTAGATCTACCACGAGATCGTAGAGGCTAAACCCTAGAAGCTAGCCTATGATGGTATGATTGTAATTGTGATCGGCCTTCTAAGGACCAACCTCTCCGGTTTATATAGACACCAGAGAGGGTTAGGGTTTACATGGAGTCAGTTACAAGGAAGGAAATACAACATCCGGATCGCCAAGCTTGCCTTCCACGCCAAGGAGAGTTCCATCCGGACACGGGACGGAGTCTTGAATCTTATGTCTTCACGCTTCAATAGCCCGGACGATGTATATAGTCCGGCTGTCCGCATACTCCCTAAATCAGGACTCCCTCAGTAGCCCCTGAACCAGGCTTCAATGACAATGAGTCCGGCGCGTAGTCTTGTCTTCGGCATTGAAGAGCGGGTTCCTTCTCCTAATACTCCAAAATAATTATCGAACACTTGAACCGTGTCCGGATCCACAAGGGTATTCTTACACACCATTGTAGGGAACATAGCATAATCTGATTCGTTGGCAATCTTCGTACATCGTGCCTTCGCATTGTGGCCCAGTTCAACACGAACCGGTGCTTCTCGCCCCATCTCGACTCGCGCGGCGAGGCGGTTTTATTGGCACGTCCTGTCGAGGCAGAGATCATGTTCCTCTTATTACGGGATCTTCCATTAATGCGGGCATGCGTAGCCCCACGACGACCGTTGGTATGACTCTATGTACCGTCAGGTAAACCCTAAGGACTCTTGATATTCACCCCCTTTATAGAAGGGGCCGAGGCCTATGCCTCTTTTCCACCTCCCTCGCGCCTTCTCGCACCTCGAGTTCTAACACCCGAGACTTAAGCTCCAACATCCCAGATCCTCCAATATGTCCGGATCCAACCCTCAAGGCCGATGGGTGGCCTCCTCGATTCAAAAGGAGGACATTGCGAAGCTTAGGGAGGTCGGATATCTGACCGCCGACATATCCAGCACATGCTTCCTGCTCTAGGGCAGGTCATCCCTACACCAGAGCCCAATGAGTGCGTCATGTTTGTTCCTCACTTCCTCCGTGGCTTGGGCCTCACCCTCGATCCTTTTTTGAGGGGGCTCATGTTCTATTATGGGTTGGATTTTCATGATCTAGCTCCGGACGCCATCCTCCATATCTCGTCGTTCATTATAGTGTGCGAGGCCTTCCTCCATGTCACCCCACACTTCGGCTTATGGCTCAAGACCTTCAATGTGAAGCCAAAGATGATCGAGGGGCGACAAGCGGAGTGCGGAGGTACCGTAATAAGCAGGAACGCCGATGCCCCATGGCTAGAGGGTTCTTTCCCAGAAGTATCCGATGTATGGCAACGGAGGTGGTTTTATGTCACGGCTCCCAGAGGTACAAAGTGGGTGGCCGCCCCCAAGTTCCGTTCGGGCCCTCCGTAACAACTAGCGTCTTGGACCGACGTAGGACGGAATTGGGCCCACTAGTGATGTACCAGTACTGGAGAACCACATCCGAGAGCTTCTGGAGAGGGACATTAACCTTGTCAGCATAATGCAAGTGATGTTAATCCGACGGATGTTGCCGTGCCAACGCCAGCCTCTCCGGATGTGGGTGTTCAATCCAGAGGGTCCGCGTACTGTTAAGCACTTCTTTGGCTTGAAGCTCGAAGGGATGTGCAAATTATTCTTCGGACCGAAAGTAGAGTGTCCGGACACCACCGAGGATGCGGGCCTAAGCTGCAATCGCCTAGATACCCAAGTAAGTAACCTTAATACCGAACACCTTGTTTTGTATTTGTCATAATTGTTTAATCTGAAAATCATCCGTGGCCAGGAATGGCTCAGCAAGGCGGAGAGAATCAGGTGTCCGGTGCCACTTCCCGAAGGCTCGCCTGGTCCCACCATGGCCAAGATGCTTGACCGGGTACTCAGCAGAATGCCCTCAGGGAAAGACAAGGGGAAGAACGAAGAAACCGAACTTCACACGCTACGCATCCGAACCGGGGGAATTGTTACCTCCCCTAAGGAGGATAGTCGGGAAGGGGAGGCTAAGGCCTCCTCCTCGCGCGGGAAGAAGAGGGCTGCCTCCGTAGAATTGGAGACGGAGATGCCCAAACCAGGGAAAAAGGTATCCCCAGGGGCCTTGCCGTGACGGGCACCCTCATCGCGTCATGCCCGCCAACGGGCCAGCCCTCCACCGAGCTGTAAGTCAATCGTTTCGAAGGTACTGTGTTTCTCCTAGATCAATAACCAGGATTCGTCTTTTGCAGTCCGGCTAGCAGCTCTTCTCAACAGAGTTCGTCTTCGGGGGATCTTCCTCCGGAGATGATGGAGACCGAGACCCCACCAACTTCTCCGCCCCATGAAGCGGGCGACACCGAGGTGTCGTCACGGAGGAGTCCGGATCTGCCAAAGCTGGAAGCCAATGCGTCAGCCGCCCTGAGCCCGGAGCGTTTGGCTCCCACGAGGGGCGATGGGAAGGGTCCGGCACAGTTCAATGTCTGGCCGGACGTACTGACAAGCTTACTGGAGCGAGCTGCACTCTCGGAGGAGCACCGCTCATTAATGAGCACGGTGCTCAAGAAGATTTCATCCGCTACAAGCGGTTTGAATGAAGCATTTACAAGCCTGCTTAGAGGCTTTGAGGTATGTAGTGAAAAATACACTATTTTTGAGCTGTGAGGCACGGGCTAGGTGTGCTCCATATAGATAGTAGCCCCTGAGACTCTGGTTGCCCGCCCTAGGCGGCAAACGGGGGATCATAAATGAATGATTGCGCTGTAAATACATGCAGGTACTGTGGGTCCGGCCGCCGACCAGTCCATTGAAGTTGCCGAACTAACGAGGCAGATTGGATCGATTGATGCCGATATCACGCTGCTAAACGAGCGGCTGGACAAATCACAAGGTATGTGCTCTGCCTTCCTTTGTATAGGAAAATATGAAGGCGGCATGATATTAATGTAATATGTTTGGACTGCAGATGGTGCTGCTGTCGTGGAGGCCCTGAGGGTGGAACTTGCCCAGGCCAAGAAGCAAGCTCGGGTTAGTAATGCAGCTGCCCTAAAAGCGGCCGAAGAGTTGAGAGCCGAACAGGTTGCTCGTCGCCGAAGCGAGGAAAAAATAGCCGAAATGGCTGTGGAGTTAAAAAATGCCGCCGACCGGTATGAACTCCTCAAAAAAGGAGAATAAGGCTAGTTTGGCCGACCTGAACAAGGCACTTAATGCCACCAAGGAGATGTGGACCGAGGTCAGGGGTGTGCGGGAGGAGCTTCAACAGGCCGGTAAAATCGCGGCTGGGGGCTCCTACTTACTGTGGACGAAGTTTTTGGATCCGAAGTATGCTCCCCTGGATGGACGCTGGAGTCCTGCAGATGCGTATGCGAACTTGGCGAAGAGTACAGCTGATGCAGCCAAGTTTTTCGAGGATCAAGGTGATAAAGAAGTGGAGAAGCTTTTCTGGTCACAATTTCATGCTCCCGCGCGCCCGCTGCCATTAAGTGAGAAGATGGCTGCTGTGGCGGAACTTCATAGGTTGTCCGGACTTGCAATGCGGTCTGTGATAGACCATCTTTGGCCAAAGGGGCCTAAGCCGGATAGTTACTTTGGCTTGGTGCAACAGTTCCTTGAGGTTGTGCCTCAGATTGATGCCATGAGAAGGTCGACGTCCATAGAAGGTGCACGGATGGCCCTTGCCCGCGTTAAAGCATTTTGGACAGATATGGAGGCCACCATTGTGGTGACCCAGAATCCTGAGGGAGGCCAATATCCGGCCGAGCACTATTTGGCGCAAGTAACAGAAGGTGCCCGCCTAATAGAGGCGCAATGCTCGAAGGATGTCTTGTTCGAGTGACAAATCAGATCATTGTAAAAACAATGTTATTTTGGTTATAAGGCTATATTTATACTTTTTGCCTGAAAGTATTATTGTGTCTCCTATGCGGTATATATATGTAATCCAAAAGTTAGCAGTCATTGGCTTCAGCCCCCACGCATATAATGCGGGGGTGTTCGAGAAAAATATGCATAATCACACTTGATCCAACGTCTTGGTCCAATAAGGAGGTGATCGCACGTCGAACTAGGTAACCGGACTATATAGCTGTAACGCTTTCGCTTAGCCATGGGAGTCTAACGGTGGGGCTACTATGTAGCCCCTGGTACCTTCGCTTGCATCCGAACACGGGCGCGTGTGTACATGACCGGGAAACGGTCCTTCGTTAATGCGGAGGGATCCTAAAGATTCCGATAAGTCTTCGAGTGGTTGAACAGTCTCTCGTTGTATCATGACAGTCAGTTTTCGGCTTTCTCTACTGAGGTGCTCGTCCGGAATAACCAGGGCACAATCGCAGTAGTTCTCTTTTGGTCGCCCTAGCCGATAATAACGGAACATAAGGCGGCAAACCCAGGAGCCGGGCAAACCCAACATTTGACCAAAGACATGATTCGGAGCTGATGCATATAAGGCCAAACTCGTGACGCCGAACACTCCCGAAGGTATTCAGACTTTATGACAGAAAATGGGCTGAAGAAGGCCCATTCATTATAAACCTTGTAGTTCCAGGCACGTGCATTAGTCTGCCGTGGCGAAATGCCAATAACGGCAGTATCCTCTGTGGGTATGGAACCCATGGGATGGTTTAACAACAAGAGGCAGTAGAAAAGGTTTACACAGGTGCTTAATCCAAAGAGAAACCTTTTGAGTGGGGCCCTGCTGCACGTTTGTGCCTTTGTCTCCGTTGTGCCGTATCCTGGAAGGGCATCGCGCGAATGTTGTCTGTAAAGAAGAAAACTCATGTAGGAGAGTACAACGTTAAGTATGCAATGAATAGTAAAAAGTTTAAGATTTTGGCCTGCCAATAAGGTTGAGCCAAGTGTGGGGCTATGTTAAATATCTACAGCCTCAGGTGTCCTCTATGGGATTACGTGTACGGTGCCCTGGTTCATTTTTATCCGGGCTGCCGGACTCGTCTAACCGAGTCTGTGGTCTTAATGACCAGTCATGCTTGCTGATATTGGAGGCCGCTTGTAGTCCGGCTACTAGGGCCATTGCGTATTCCTCCGCGCATGAAGAGCGCTCTATGTTTCTGTTAACGGTGATGACGTCACGTGGACCGGGCATCTTGAGTGTAAGGTAGGCTTAGTGTGGTAATGCGTTGAAGCGGGCGAAGGCCGTTCTTCCAAGTAGTGCATGATAGTCGCTTTGGAAGGGTGCGATGATGAAGAGTAGTTCTTCGCTTCTGGAGTTGCCTGGGGAGCCGAATGTTACCTCCAGTACGACTGAGCCCCTGTTGTAGGCTTCAACGCCTAGTATCACCCCTTCAAAGGCGGTGTTGCTTTGACTAATTCTGGATGGGTCTATCCCCATCCTGCGAACAGTGTCCTCATATATTAAATTGAGACTGCTGCCGCCGTCCATGAGGACGTGGGTGAGATGGTATCCGTCGATTATTGGGTCAAGCACCAAGGCCTCTGATCCTTCGTGCCGAATACTAGTCATTTGGTCCATGTGATCGAAAGCAATCGGCCTAGTCATCCAGTAGCTATGTGTGGGTACGATGGGCTCTATGGCGCGCGCGTTTCTGAGCGCGTGTTCGTGCCTTCTCGTGGATGTATGAGTCGCGTGGATCATGTTTACTGTTTTAACCTCTGGTGGGAATTTTTTCTGTCCCAAAGTGTTCGGCTGACGAGGTTCATCCTCGTCTTCACTTGGTGTTTCCCTTCCCTTGTGCTTGGCGTTTAACTTGCCGGCCTGCTTGAAGACCCGGCACTCTCTGTGCGTGTGGTTTGCAGGTTTGTCGGGGTGCCATGAATTTGGCATAGTCTGTCCAAGACTCTATTCAGACTAGACGGCCCCTCTTTACTGCCTCTTCTTTTGTTGATCGGGTTGAGAGCCCCTGAATCCGGCGTTTACCGTTGTGTTGTCCGGGCTCTCTTCCTTGTTTTGGCGTTTGTTTTTATTACGCCGTGGCTTTCTGTTGCCATCCCTTATTTCGGATGTGCTGGGATCACTGGTGCCTTTACGGGCCAGCCAGCTATCTTCGCCCGCGCAAAAGCGGGTCATGAGGCTTGTTAAGGCTGCCATTGTCCTCGGCTTTTCTTGGCCGAGGTGTCTGGCGAGCCACTCGTCACGGATGCTGTGTTTGAATGCCGCTAAGGCTTCGGCGTTAGGACAATCGACAATTTGATTCTTCTTAGTGAGGAATTTGTTCCAAAGCTTGCGGGCAGACTCTCTGGGCTATTGGATTATGTGACTTAAATTGTCAGCATCCGGAGGCCGGACATAAGTCCCTTCAAAATTGGCCCTGAAAGCGTCCTCGGGTTCCTCCCAACTCCCAATTGAATTTTCGGGGAGGCTTTTCAACCAGTGAAAAGCTGGTCCCTTTAGTTTGAGGGGAAGGTATTTGATGGCGTGGAGGTCATCCCCACAAGCCATATGTATATGCAGGATAAAGTCCTTGATCCAGACCCCTGGGTCTGTCGTTCCGTCGTATGCCTCTATGTTCACAGGTTTAAAGCCCTGTGGAAATTCATGGTCCAGTACATCTTTGGTAAAGCACAGGGGTTGAGCAGCCCCTCTGTATCTGGACGTGCTGTGGCATGCCGTCTGCTGTTGTTGTGTCCGTTGTTTATTCCGAACTGGTATTTGATTAGCACAATCGTTTTGGTGACCACAGTCCCTCGCTGGGGTGTGTCCTTTAGATCCGTAGATGGACCTAGCCGCGCCAGCTTTCTTATCCAGGTGCTCACGTAGATCGTGCACGGCGTCGGTAGCCGCTTTGTTGCGGTTATGAAGTGGTACGTCTTGCCTCCTGGTCGTGTTACTCTTTGGTGGAGCGGCCTCGTCATCGAATTCTGGCAGTAGCTTGCGTTTTGGATAGCTCTTTGTATGGCAATCGTCGCCGTATCTTTCTTCAGTGTCTAGCACTTTATTCCATCTGCGATTGAGTGTTTCCTGTGCGGCTTTGAGCCATTGCTTCTGCTTTTTAGATTTCTTGCGGTGGCCATAAGCTTTCGGTGGAGGTTATCTCATTCCACGGGTGTTTCCGGGATGATGAATGCGTCGTCATCCGGATTTTGTTCTTGTGCTGGTTCGGTTTGATGACCTCGTCCTTCAGGATCATTGTCATCGGGCGTCTGCTCCGAACTCTGTTCGGCGTGACCTGGCTCATCCTGCTCCATCGCTGGTTCCGTATGGTCGTTGTTGCCTTCGGGGTTGACCGGAGTATCGATCCTTCTGGCGCTCTTGCTGCTATTTTTACTGTTGCTGGACTTGGAACAGCGTCTGCGCCGTCGCTTTGGCTTTTGCCCGGGGGTTTTATCTGAAAGGATTGTCGCCGTCGTCCTCCTTGGGCGTACCCACCATATATATGTCGTGTGACGAGGCGGAAGTCCAGCACCCCATAGATTATGAATCTTCTCCTGCATCGTCATCCATACCGTCGATGCCTTCGGAGTCGAAGTCAAGCACGTCGGTTAAATCATCAACCGTGGCTATGAAGTGGGTGGTGGGTGGGTAACGAATTTCCTCGTCGCCTGCTTCCCACTCGAGCCGGACATAGTTCGGCCCGGAATTTTCTGTCAAAGAGAGAGTTTTTAATGAGTTCAGCATGTCGCCAAAGGGCGAGTGCTGGAAGATATCCGCAGCGGTGAACTCCATTACCGGAGCCCAACCTGGCTCGACTGGCTTGGTAGTGCGCGGACAGGAACCAACATCCGAATGCGAATCCGGGGGTCCGGAGTCATAGGCCACCATAGAGGTGAGACCCGTGTTTGGCTCCACCGCTGATGAGTGTGCAGCCTACGGGGCGGGGTCCAGCCCTCCGTCTTTAGGCAGCACAGCCTGCTCCGGATTTAGGTCCGAGGCTACTGCGGGGGTGATACCCCGAGCTTTGTCCGACAGCAGGCCTAAGTCGTGCTTGTCGTGACTGTCCGGTGCTCCTGGCATAGGCCCGAATCCGTCGAAGATCAAGTCTCCGCAAATGTCCGCCGTGTAGTTCAAGTTTCCGAACCTAATATGGTGGCCAGGGGCGTAGCTATCGATCTGCTCTAGGTGGCCAAGTGAATTGGCCCGCAGTGCGAAGCCGCCGAACACGAAGATCTGTCCGGGGAGAAAAGTCTCACCTTGGACCGTGTTGTTGATGATGATTGAAGGCGCCATCAAGCCTTGTAGCGACGACACAGAGGAACTCTCAATGAAAGCACCAATGTCGGTGTCAAAACCGGCGGATCTCGGGTAGGGGGTCCCGATCCGTGCGTCTAGGCTGATGGTAACAGGAAGCAAGGGACACAATGTTTACCCAGGTTTGGGCCCTCTCGATGGAGGTAAAACCCTACTTCCTGCTTGATTAATATTGAAGATATGAGTAGTACAAGAGTAGATCTACCACGAGATCGTAGAGGCTAAACCCTAGAAGCTAGCCTATGATGGTATGATTGTAATTGTGATCGGCCTTCTAAGGACCAACCTCTCCGGTTTATATAGACACCGGAGAGGGTTAGGGTTTACATGGAGTCGGTTACAATGAAGGAAATACAACATCCAGATTGCCAAGCTTGCCTTCCACACCAAGGAGAGTTCCATCCGGACATGGGACGGAGTCTTGAGTCTTGTGTCTTCACGCTTCAATAGTCTGGACGACGTATATAGTCCGGCTGTCCGGATACCCCCTAAATCAGGACTCCCTCAGTGATAAATCCTAATATCGATCTATGCCAACTCAACAAACACCATCGGAGACACCTGTAGAGCATCTTAATAATCACCAAGTTACGTTGTGATGTTTGATAGTACACTAAGTGTTCCTCCGATATTTGGGAGTTGCATAATCTCATAGTCATAGGAACATGTATAAGTCATGAAGAAAGCAATAGCAATAAACTAAATGATCATAGTGCTAAGCTAACGGATGGGTCTTGTCCATCACATCATTCTCTAATGATGTGATCCCGTTCATCAAATGACAACACATGTGTATGGCTAGGAAACTTAGCCATCTTTGATTAACGAGCTAGTCAAGCATATTTATCATGATATAAGGAAACACATGTGTTTGTCTATGTATTCACACATGTACTAAGTTTCCGGTTAATACAATTCTAGCATGAATAATAAACATTTATCATGATATAAGGAAATATAAATAACAACTTTATTATTGCCTCTAGGGCATATTTCCTTCAGTCTCCCACTTGCACTAGAGTCAATAATCTAGATACATAGTAATGATTCTAACACCCATGGAGTCTTGGTGATGATCATGTTTTGCTCGTGAGAGAGGCTTAGTCAACGGGTCTGTAATATTCAGATCCGTATGTATTTTGCTAATCTCTATGTCTCCCTCCTTGACTTGATTGCGAATGGAATTGAAGCACCTCTTGATGTGTTTGGTTCTCTTGTGAAATATGGATTGCTTCGCCAAGGCTATTGCTCCAGTATTGTCACAAAAGATTTTCATTGGACCCGATGCACTAGGTATGACACCTAGATAGGATATGAACCCCTTCATCTAGACTCCTTCATTTTCTGCTTCCGAAGCAGCTATGTACTCAGCTTCACACGTAGATCCCGCCATGACGCTTTGCTTAGAACTGCACCAACTGACAGCTCCACCGTTCAATATAAATATGTATCCGGTTTGTGACTTAGAGTCATCCGGATCAATGTCAAAGCTTGCACCAACGTAACCATTTACGATGAGCTCTTTGTCAGCTCCATAATTGAGAAACATATCCTTAGTCCTCTTCAGGTACTTCAGGATGTTCTTGACCGCTGTCCAGTGATCCACTCCTGGATTACTTTGGTATGCTAAACTAATAGCAAGGCACACATCAGGTCTGGTACACATCATTGCATACATGATAGAACCTATGGCTGAAGCATAGGGAATGACTTTGATTTTCTCTCTATCTTCTGCAGTGGTCGGGCATTGAGTCTGACTCAACTTCACACCTTGTAACACAGGCAAGAACCCTTTCTTTGCGTGATCCATTTTGAACTTCTTCAAAACTTTATCAAGGTATGTGCTCTATGCAAGTCCAATTAAGCGTCTTGATCTATCTCTATAGATCTTGATGCCCAATATATAAGCAACTTCACCGAGGTCTTTTATTGAAAAACTCTTATTCAAGTATCCTTTTATGCTATCCAGAAATTTTATATCATTTCCAATCACCAATATGTCATCCACATATAATATTAGAAATGCTACAGAGCTCCACTAACTTTCTTGTAAATATAGGCTTCTCCAAAAGTCTGTATAAAACCATATGTTTTGATGACACTATCAAAACGTTTATTCCAACTCCGAGATGCTTGCACCAGTCCATAAATGGATCACTGGAGCTTGCACACTTTGTTAGCATCCTTTGGATCAATAAAACCTTCTGGTTGCATCATATACAACTCTTCTTCCAGAAATCCATTCAGGAATGCAGTTTTGACATCCATTTGCCAAATTTCATAATCATAAAATGCAACAATTGCTAACATGATTCGGACGGACTTAAGCATCGCTACGGGTGAGAAGGTCTCATCATAGTCAACTCCTTGAACTTGTCGAAAACCTTTTGCAACAAGTCGAGCTTTGTATACAGTAACATTATCTTCAGCGTCAGTCTTCTTCTTGAAGATTCATTTATTCTCTATGGCTTGCCTATCATCGGGCAAGTCAACCAAAGTCCACACTTTATTCTCATACATGGATCCCATCTCAGATTTCATGGCCTCAAGCCATTTCGTGGAATCTGGGCTCATCATCGATTCCTCATAGTTTGTAGGTTCGTCATGGTCAAGTAACATGACTTCCAGAACAGGATTACCGTACCACTCTGGTGCGGATCTTACTCTGGTTGACCTACGAGGTTTGGTAGTAACTTGATCAGAAGTTACATGATCATCATCATTAGATTCCTCACTAGTTGGTGTGGGAATCACTGGAACTGATTTCTGGGATGAACTACTTTCCAATAAGGGAGCAGGTACAATTACCTGATCAAGTTCTACTTTCCTCCCACTCACTTATTTCGAGAGAAACTCCTTCTCTAGAAAGGATCCATTCTTAGCAACGAATATCTTGCCTTTGGATCTGTGATAGAAGGTGTACCCAGCAGTCTCCTTTGGGTATCCTATGAAGACACATTTCTCCAATTTGGGTTCGAGCTTATCAGGTTGAAGCTTTTTCACATAAGCATCGCAGCCCCAAACTTTAAGAAACGACAACTTGGGTTTCTTGCCAAACCACAGTTCATATGGTGTCATCTCAACGGATTTAGATGGTGCCCTATTTAATGTGAACGCAGCCGTCTCTAAAGCATAACCCCAAAATGATAGCGGTAAATCAGTAAGAGACATCATAGATCGCACCATATCTAATAAAGTGCGGTTACGACATTCGGACACACCATTACGTTGTGGTGTTCCGGGTGGCATGAGTTGCGAAACTATTCTGCATTGTTTCAAACAAAGACCAAACTCGTAACTCAAATATTCTCCTCCACGATCAGATAATAGAAACTTTATTTTCTTGTTATGATGATTTTCCACTTCACTTTGAAATTCTTTGAACTTTTCAAATGTTTCAGATTTATGTTTCATTAAGTAGATATACCCATATTTGCTCAAATCATCTATGAAGGTCAGAAAATGACGATACCCTCCGCGAGCCTCAACACTCATCGGACCGCATACATTAGTATGTATTATTTCCAACAAGTTTGTTGCTCGCTCCATTGTTCCGGAGAATGGATTCTTAGTCATCTTGCCCATGAGACATGGTCCAGAAGCATCAAGTGATTCATAATCAAGTGATTCCAAAAGCCCATCAGCATGGAGTTTCTTCATGCGCTTTACACCAATACGACCCGAACGGCAGTGCCACAAATAAGTTGCACTATCATTATTAAACTTATATCTTTTGGCTTCAATACTATGAATATGTGTGTCACTACTATCGAGATTCAACAAAAAATAGACCACTCATCAAGGGTGCATGACCATAAAAGATATTACTCATATAAATAGAAAAACCATTATTCTCTGATTTAAATGAATAACAGTCTCGCATCAAACAAGATCTAGATATAATGTTCATGCTTAACGCTGGCACCAAATAACAATTATTCAGGTCTAACACAAATCCCGAAGGTAGATGTAGAGGTAGCGTGCCGACGGCGATCACATCTACTTTGGAACCATTTCCCACGCGCATCGTCACCTCGTCCTTAGCCAATCTTTGCATAATCCATAGTCCCTGTTTCGAGTTGCAAATATGAGCAACAGAACCAGTATCAAATACCCAGGTACTACTGCGAGCATTAGTAAGGTATACATTAATAACATGTATATCAAATATACCTTTCACATTGTCATCCTTCTTATCCGCCAAATACTTGGGGCAGTTCCGCTTCCAGTGACCAGTCCCTTTCCGGTAGAAGCACTCAGTCTCAGGCTTAGGTCCAGACTTGGGTTTCTTCACTTGAGCAGCAACTTGCTTGCCATTCTTCTTGAAGTTCCCCTTCTTCCCTTTGCCCTTTTTCTTGAAACTAGTGGTCTTTTTGACCATCAACACTTGATGCTCCTTCTTGATTTCTACCTCCGCAACCTTTAGCATCGCAAAGAGCTCGGGAATTGTCTTATCCATCCCTTGCATATTATAGTTCATCACGAAGCTTTTGTAGCTTGGTGGCAGTGATTGAAGAACTCTGTCAATGACACTATCAACCGGAAGATTAACTCCCAGTTGAGTCAAGTGATTGTGGTACCCAGACATTTTGAGTATGTGTTCATTGACAGAACTATTCTCCTCCATTTTGCAGCTGTAGAACTTACTGGAGACTTCATATCTCTCAATTCGGGCATTTGCTTGAGATATTAACTTCAACTCCTGGAACATCTCATATGCTCCATGACGTTCAAAACGTCGTTCAAGTCACGGTTCTAAGCCGTAAAGCATGGCACACTGAACTATCGAGTAGTCATCAGCTTTGCTCTGCCAGGCATTCATAATGTCCGGCGTTGCTCCTGTAGTAGGTCTTGCACCTAGCGGTGCTTCCAGGACGTAATTCTTCTGTGCAGCAATGAGGATAAACCTCAAGTTATGGACCCAGTCCGTGTAGTTGCTACCATCATCTTTCAACTTAGCTTTCTCTAGGAACGCACTAAAATTCAAAGGAACAATAGCACGGGCCATTGATCTACAACAACATAAACATGAAAAATACTATCAGGTACTAAGTTCATGATAAATTGAAGTTCAATTAATCATATTACTTAAGAACTCCCACTTAGATAGACATCCCTCTAATCATCTAAGTGATCACGTGATCCAAATCAACTAAACCATGTCTGATCATCACGTGAGATCGAGTAGTTTTCAATGATGAACATCACTATGTTGATCATATCTACTATATGATTCACGCTCGACCTTTCGGTCTCAGTGTTTCAAGGCCATATCTGCATATGCTAGGCTCGTCAAGTTTAACCCGAGTATTTTGCGTGTGCAAAACTGGCTTGCACCCGTTGTATGTGAACGTAGATCTTATCACACCCGATCTCACGTGGTGTCTCGGCATGACGAACTATCACAACGGTGCATACTCAAGGAGAACACTTATACCTTGAAATTTAGTGAGAGATCATCTTATAATGCTACCGCCGTACTAAGCAAAATAAGATGCATAAAGGATAAACATCACATGCAATCAATATAAGTGATATGATATGGCCATCATCATCTTGTGCCTTTGATCTCCATCTCCAAAGCACTGTCATGATCACCATCGTCACCGGCTTGACACCTTGTTCTCCATCGAAGCATCATTGTCGTCTCGCCAACTATTACTTCTACGACTATCGCTACCGTTTAGTGATAAAGTAAAGCAATTACATGGCGATTGCATTTCATACAATAAAGCGACAACCATAAGGCTCCTGCCAGTTGCCGATAACTTTTGCAAAACATGATCATCTCATACAACAATTTATATATCATCATGTCTTGACCATATCACATCACAGCAAGCCCTGCAAAAACAAGTTATACATCCTCTACTTTGTTGTTGCAAGTTTTATGTGGCTGCTACGGGCTTAGCAAGAACCATTCTTACCTACGCATCAAAACCATAATGATTTTTCGTCAAGTGTGCTGTTTTAACCTTCAACAAGGACCGGGCGTAGTCACACTCGATTCAAATAAAGTTGGAGAAACAGTCACCCACTAGCCACCTATGTGCGAAGCACGACGGTAGAGCCAGTCTCATGAACGTGGTCATGTAATGTTGGTCTGGGCCGCTTCATCCAACAATACCGCCGAATCAAAGTATGACATGCTGGTAAGCAGTATGACTATTATCGCCCACAACTCTTTGTGTTCTACTTGTGCATATAAGATCTACGCATAGACCTGGCTCTGATGCCACTGTTGGGGAACGCAGTAATTTCAAAAAAATTCCTACGAACACGCAAGATCTATCTAGGTGATGCATAGCAACGAGCGGGAGAGTGTGTCCACGCACCCTCGTAGACCGAAAGCGGAAGTGTTTAGTAACGCGGTTGATGTAGTCGAACGTCTTCGCGATCCAACCGATCAAGTACCGAACGCACAGCACCTCCGCGATCTACACACGTTCAGCTCGGTGACGTCCCTCGAACTCTTGATCCAGCTGAGGCCGAGGGAAAGTTCCGTCAGCACGACGACGTGGTGATGGTGATGATGAAGTTACCGACACAGGGCTTCGCCTAAGCACTATGATGATATGACCGATGTGTAAAACTATGGAGGGGGGCACCGCACACGGCTAAAGATCAACTTGTGTGTCTATGGGTGCCCCCTCCCCCGTATACAAAGGAGGGAGGAGGGGAGGGCCGGCCGGCCCCTAGGGCGCGCCCCAAGAGGGGAATCCTACTAGGACTCTAAGTGCTAGTGGGAATCCACCAAGAGGGAGAGAGGGGGAAGGAAGGAAGAGGGGGACGGGAAGGAAAGGGGGGCGCCACCCCTTCCCCTAGTCCAATTCGGACCCAAGGGGGGCGCAGCCAGCCCCTCCTGGCCCTTCCTCTCTTCCCACTAAGGCCCATAGAGGCCCATTAGTTCTCCTGGGGGTTCCGGTAACCCCTTCCGGCACTCGGCTTTATCCAAAACTCTCCGGAACACTTCCGGTGTCCGAACAACATGGTCCAATATATTGCTACCTCTTGAGCATGCGTTGGTTTCCCTTGAAGAGGAAAGGGTGATGCAGCAAAATAGCATAAGTATTTCCCTCAGTTTTGAGAACCAAGGTATCAATCCAGTAGGAGACAACGCATAAGTCACCTAGTACCTGCACAAACAATCAAGAACCTTGCAACCAACGCGATAAAGGGGTTGTCAATCTCTTCACGGTCACTCGCAAAAGTGAGATCTAATAAAGATATCAAAGTAAATATTTTTGGTATTTTTGTTGTATAGATTGGAAAGTAAAGATTGCAAAATAGTAAACGAGATGCGATGTAAATAAAAGAGATGCAATATAATAAGAAAGAGACCCGGGGGCCATAGGTTTCACAAGTGGCTTCTCTCAAGATACATGTATTACGGTGGGTGGACAAATTACTGCCGAGCAATTGATAGAAAAGCGCATAGTTATGAGAATATTTGAGGCAATGATCATGAATATAGGCATCACGTCCGTGTCAAGTAGACCGAAATGATTCTGCATCTACTACTGTTACTCCACACATCGACCACTATCCAGCATGCATCTAGAGTATTAAGTTCATCAGAACAGAGTAACGCATTAAGCAAGATGACATGATGTAAAGGGATAAACTCAAGCAATATGATATAAACCCCATCTTTTTATCCTCGATGGAAACAATACAATACATGCCTTGCTGCCCCTACTATCACTGGGAAAGGACACCACAAGATTGAACCCAAAGCTAGGCACTTCTCCCATTGCAAGAAAGATCAATCTAGTAGGCCAAAATAAACCGATAATTCGAAGAGACTTGCAAAGATATCAAATCATGCATATAAGAATTCAGAGAAGAACCAAATAATATTCATAGATAATCTTGTTCATAAATCCACAATTCATCGGATCTCGGCAAACACACCGCAAAAGAGTATTACATCAAATAGATCTCCAAGAACATCGAGGAGAACTTTGTATTGAGAATCAAAGAGAGAGAAGAAGCCGTCTAGCTAATAACTATGGACCCGAAGGTGTGTAGTAAACTACTCACGCTTCATCGGAGAGGCCATGGTGTTGATGTAGATGCCCTCCGTATTGATTCCCCCTCCGGCAGATCGCCGGAAAAGGCCCCAAGATGGGATCTCACGGGTACAGAAGGTTGTGGTGGTGGTTTTGGTAATTACTAACAACATATAGCTCATTGAACTAAAGCTACTTCAAGATGACTATTTCAGGAAATTCAATGATTGGCATGGCATGGATTAGAAATGTGGACCCCTCAAAATGCTAAGGACACACATTGGCTCAAGCTCAAGACTCTACATTTTCATTTTAGTGATGCAAGATCACATTGAGTCCATAGGAAAAGCCAATACTATTAAAAGGGGATGAGGTGTTGCTTAATGGCTTGCTTGCTCAAAATGCTTAGTGATATGCTCCGAAAACCCTCAACCACTTTCTCATATCCACATATGTCCCAAACCAAAAGTCAAACTAAGCCTCACCGATTTGTTCTATCCAGCGCCACCGAGTTCATTTGACATAGCCACTACCAGAAACCCTAGTCACTCCGGTCTCACCGATAGGGATCTCGGTCTCACCGAGATGGGATTGCAAACTCTCTGTTTCCCTTCATAACATTTCGATCCAACCGAGATGAGCGATTGTTCCCACCGAGTTAGCAATGCGAACTCTCTATTTACCCTTCGTAACATTTCGGTCCCACCGAGATGAGC
Organism: Triticum aestivum; assembly: GCF_018294505.1. Lineage (NCBI taxonomy): Eukaryota > Viridiplantae > Streptophyta > Magnoliopsida > Poales > Poaceae > Triticum > Triticum aestivum. Next base: position 188,900,655 of record NC_057798.1, on the reverse strand, counting down.
GAATTGGTCCCACCAAGTTTGCTTGACCAACTCTCTAGTTAGCTTATTACCAAAGTCGGTCCCACCAAGTTTGTGTAATCGATCTCACCGAGATTACGTTATGCCCTAACCCTAATGAAATCAGTCTCACCGAGTTGACATGTTGGTCCCACCAAAAACCTAACGTTCACATTTTGAACTAAATCGGTCTGACCGAGTTTTCTGATTCGATCCCACCGACTTGGTAAATTGTGTGTAATAGTTAGATTTTGTGTGGAGGCTATATATACCCCCTCCACCGACTCTTCATTCGTGGAGAGAGCCATCAGAACATGCCTACACTTCCAACATATATTTTCTGAGAGAGAACCACCTAGTCATGTGTTGAGATCAAGATATTCCATTCCAGCCACATAAATCTTGATCTCTCGCCTTCCCCAAGTTGTTGTCCACTCAAATCTTCTTTCTACAAATCCAAATCCGTGAGAGAGAGTTGAGTGTTGGGGAGACTATCATTTGAAGCCCAAGAGCAAGGAGTTCATCATCAACACACCATCTATTACCTTTTGGAGAGTGGTGTCTCCTAGATTGGTTAGGTGTCACTTGGGAGCCTCCGTCAAGATTGTGGAGTTGAACCATGGAGTTTGTATAGGCAAGGAGATCGCCTACTTCGTGAAGATCTACCCTAGTGAGGCAAGTCCTTCATGGGCAATGGCCATGGTGGGATAGACAAGGTTGCTTCTTCGTGGACCCTTCGTGGGTGGAGCCCTCCGTGGACTCGCGCAACTATTACCTTTTGTGGGTTGAAGTCTCCATCAACGTGGATGTACGATAGCACCACCTATCGGAACCACGCCAAAAATCTCCGTGTCTACATCGCGTTGCTCCCTCCAAACTCTTCCCTTTATTTTCATATGCAAATTTTTTACATTCCGCTGCTATACTCTTAGACTTGCATGTGTAGGTTGATTGCTTGACTTGTGCTAAGTTGCTAAAATCTGCCAAGACTTAAAATTGGGAAAAGGCTAGATTTTTATTTGGTCAAGTAGTCTAATCACCCCCCTCTAGACATACTTTCGATCCTACAAGTGGTATCAGAGCTTTGGTCTCCATTTGCCTTGATTTCCATAGCTTTTGGTGATCATAGCCTTGGTTTCACAACCTAGGAGAGTATGGCGTCTAGCGAGGGAAATTACCACCGTAGAGGTCCTTACTTTGATGGTACTAATTTTGCTAGTTGGAAGCATAAGATGAAATTGCATATTCTTGGACATAACCCCGTCGTTTGGGCTATTGTGTGTATTGGCTTGCAAGCTGAATCCTTTGATGGGAGAGAACCGAACCGTGAAGCTACCACGAAAGAGTTGAAGATGCTGCAATACAACACTCAACCTTGCGATATCCTCTTCAACGGATTGTGCCCCTAAGAATTCAACAAAATCAGACATCTTGAGAATGCAAAGAAAATTTGGGATACTTTGATTGATATGCACGAGGGCACCGACTCCGTCAAGGAATCCAAATTGGATGTGCTACAAAGTCAACTTGACAAGTTCAAAATGAAGGATGGTGAAGGTGTCGCTGAAATGTACTCTAGGCTTGCTCTCATCACAAATGAGATTGCCGTCTTAGGAAGTGAAGAGATGACTCATAGATTCATCATCAAGAAGATCCTAAGAGCCTTGGATGGAAAATATGATACCGTATGCACATTGATCCAAATGATGCCCAACTACAAAGATCTCAAGCCTGCAGAAGTCATTGTAAGAATTGTTGCTCATGAGATGTCACTCAAGGATAAGGAGGAGCTTCAAAACAAGTCAAGTGGTGCTTACAAAGCCTCATGTGATACTCCTACATCATCCAGTGAGAAACAAACCTTCAATTAGGAATTGAGCCTAATGGTGAAGAATTTCAACAAGTTCTACAAGAGTAGAAGCAAGGAAAGAAGTTACAAGTCAAGGTCCTACAATGACAAAAGGTCTTCTAGTCATGAGCGTAATTTCTACAATTGTGGAAGACCCGGACACTACTCCAAGGAGTGTACACCACCCTACAAAAGAAGAGAAGATTCACCCAAAAGGAGAAGTAGAAGAGAAGAATCACCACCAAGAGAGAGAAGGAGTAGAGTGATTGTTATGAACGAAGAACCTCTCGAAGAAGCAAGGATTCGGAAAGGAAGGACAAATCATCAAAGAGCTACACAAAACAAAGACATTAAGCTCATGTTGGTGAATGGGTATCCGGCTCCGACTCTGACCATCACTCCGAAAGAAGTTATCACTCCAACTCCGAATATACTCAATATGAAGGCGTTGCCGGTCTAGCACTTGTGTCAACCAACTCCTACGACATATTTGACTCACCAAATGAAGGGATTGGAAGATGCTTCATGGCTAAAGGCCCAAAGGTATCACACCCCGAGTATGTTGATTTCAATAGTGATGAAGATGACTTGCTAGGTAATGTTGATTTACTTGTTGACAACTCTACTGATGAAAACTATGATGAACTTGCTATTAATCATGTTAATCAAGATAAAACGAATGATGATGATAAGAAGGAGATTGAGCGTCTGACTAAAGAACTAAACACTCTTAAGTTAGCTCATGAAACTACCTTGGAAGATCATCGAGAACTTTTAAAGACTCATGAGAAGTCGCGCTTTGAAAAGCTCAACCTTGAGCAAGAGCATGGGTTCTTAAAAGCAATCAATGATGATCTTTGCAAGAAAAATTCTTCTTACATTGCCAAACGTTTACTCTTGTCTACTTACATGCCACAAGTTAAATCTAGTAACAAGAGTAAGAAGGATTCTTCTAGTAGTAACAATAATCATGCTAAATCCAGTGTTGTTGCTTTTAGTAGTTCTCTTGATTCCACTAATGATTCTCTTAGCCAAGTTACACTTGAGCAAGAAAATAGCTTATTGAAGGGAATTATAGAGAAAGGTGTTTACAAGAGCCTTGCCGGAAGTAAGAAATTTGAGGAAATTGTACGCAAGCAAGGAAGCCACCGGAAGAATCAAGGTGTTGGTTTTGAATGAAAGTTCAATGACAATGGAGATGAGTGGGAAGAAGATCAATACCCCAAGATGAAGTTTGTTCCTCAACAAGAGAAGTATGATCCTACTTCTTTCCAAGGGACACAATCTCAAGATAATCTTCTACCACAAGACCACAAGCAAAAAGCCAAGGACAAGCTTCAAGAGGAAATTGATGAATTTGAAAGTGCAACTATCCCTGGGAGGTTTTGGTAATTACTAACAACATATAGCTCATTGAACTAATGCTACTTCAAGATGACTATTTCAGAAAGTTCAATGATTGGCATGGCATGGATTAGAAATGTGGACCCCTCAAAATGCTAAGGACACACATTGGCTCAAGCTCAAGACTCTACATTTTCATTTTTGTGATCCAAGATCACATTTAGTCCATATGAAAAGCCAATACTATTAAAAGGGGATGAGGTGTTGCTTAATGGCTTGCTTGCTCAAAATGCTTAGTGATATGCTCCAAAAACCCTCAACCACTTTCTCATATCCACATATGCCCTAAACCAAAAGTCAAACTCGGCCCCACCGATTTGTTCTATCCGGCACTACCGAGTTCATTTGACATAGCCACTGCCAGAAACCCTAGTCACTTCGGTCTCACTGATAGGGATCTCGGTCTCACCGAGATGGGATTGCAAACTCTCTGTTTCCCTTCATAACATTTTGGTCCAACCGAGATGGGCGATCGGTCCCACCGAGTTCGCAATGCAAAATCTATGTTTCCCCTTCGTAACATTTCGGTCTCACCAAGATGAGCGAATAGGTCCCATCGAGTTTGCCTGACCAACTCTCTAGTTAGCTTATTACCAAAGTCGGTCACCGAGTTTATGTAATCGGTCTCACCAAGATTACGTTATGCCCTAACCCTAATGAAATCGGTCCCACCAAGTTGACATGTCTGTCCCACCGAAAAGCCTAACATTCACATTTTGAACTAAATCGGTCTGACCGAGTTTTCTGATTCGATCCCGCCGAGTTTGGTAAATTGTGTGTAACAGTTAGATTTTGTGTGGAGGCTATATATAACCCTCCACCTACTCTTCATTCGTGGAGAGAGCCATCAGAACATGCCTACACTTCCAACATATATTTTCTGAGAGAGAACCACCTACTCATGTGTTGAGATCAAGATATTCCATTCCAACCACATAAATATTTATCTCTAGCCTTCTCCAAGTTGCTTCCACTCAAATCTTGTTTCTACCAAATCCAAATCCGTGAGAGAGAGTTGAGTGTTGGGGAGACTATCATTTGAAGCACAAGAGAAAGGAGTTCATCATGAACACACCATCTATTACCTTTTGGAGAGTGGTTTCTCCTAGATTGGTTAGGTATCACTTGGGAGCCTCCGTCAAGATTGTGGAGTTGAACCATGGAGTTTGTATGGGCAAGGAGATCGCCTACTTCGTGAAGAACTACCATAGTGAGGCAAGTCCTTTGTGGGCGATGGCCATGGTGGGATTGACAAGGTTGCTTCTTCGTGGACCCTTCGTGGATGGAGCCCTTCGTGGACTCGCGCAACCGTTACCCTTCGTGGGTTGAAGTCTCCATCAACGTGGATGTACGATAGCACCACCTATCGGAACCACGCCAAAAATCTTCGTGTCTACATCACGTTTGCTCCCTCCAAACTCCTCCCTTTACCTTCATATGCAAATGTTTTACATTCCGCTGCTATACTCTTAGACTTGCATGTGTAGGTTGACTGCTTGACTTGTGCTAAGTTGCTAAAATCTGCCAACACTTAAAATTGGGAAAAGGCTAGATTTTTATTTGGTCAAGTAGTCTAATCACCCCCTCCCCCTCTAGACATACTTTTGCTCCTACAAAGGTCCAGGCGTAGGTCGCTCCACTCCTCTCTCTGGTTGCCCTAGGGCCTGATTGAATAGTGGATTTCAACATATGTGCCATTCCAACAAGTGGCCACCGAGGCTTCAGGCTGCGAGGTGGTCACAAAAAGGCTAGGGTGGCATTCTCCTAGCAGGCAATCTTGGCACAAAACATCCATCCAAAATTGGGCCAATTGCCCATTGTAGATCTGGAAACTTGTTCCTAATCATAAAAGATGTTGGACTTTGCCCACAACCTTGGCAAACCCTCCTTCGTTGACATGAACCGAAGTTCCCCCATTTGTCAAGTATTTATTTTTAAAGATAGTTGGCTATAACCCTCCCTCGTTGGTAAGGATTTTTCATGCACACTTGGCTATGAGACACCAATTCATTATCAGTGTTGATTATGCCTAACCCTTTGATTTCTTTTCATGAGCAAATGGCCGCCCAATTTATATTTCTTTAGAGCGGAGGCATCATGCCCGGCCTTAAACATGAGGCCCTTAAAGGTTCAACAAAGAAAAGAAGCGGTAGTTCAAATAGGTGCACAACCATGAAACCATGGTATGTTAGAGAAGATACAAGGTCATTAGTGACCCAAAAAAGCGATGCAGCGCTAGACAAGCACCCAAGAGAGAAGTGCACCAACTCCAAACCTAAACATATGAAGAGGACGAGGGCAGCTCCCTGGTCGGTGATGTCCCCACACGTCGCGGTCGACAGAGCTCAGCACATCTTGCGTGTAGACTGTCGGCGAGTCGCTCCGCTGTTCTCGCTAGTAGCTTCCATAGCCGCAAAATGATCACCAATTTATACATCAAGTCAGTCGGATGCTAGAAAAACTTCGCTTAATCAAACCTTTATTACGCGTAGTCCAAAGAGTCCATGCTAGCACATCGAAGCCAACCCAAGTTAGTCTACAGTCCTTCCTCTGTGTGGTGTTAATTAGGCGATATAGGCCGGCAAAGTTGCTAGGATTCAACCTACATCCTATGGCATCTCCGAGAACACTCCAAGCGAATCGAGCAACAATGCACCAAAATAGAATATGATCACAATTCCCATCCTCCCCACACCAGACACATTTTCCATCGTCAGGACCATGCCCTTTACGCAGCTGGTCCCCACTTGGGATCCTACCTCTAGCTACTTGCCAAAGGAAATTTTTAGTTTTGGACGGAATTCTTGCTTCCCAATTCCCACTTAAATTACATGGAGTTGTTGAACGAAAAATGTCTTTGTAGAGGGAACCAATACAAAAGCTTCCGGATTGCTCTAGGTGCCATTCGAACAAGTCTTGCCAAGTGGTGATTCCAGTATCAACGATGGCGCTGCTAAGCCCCTGCCACTCCTGTGCTTCTTGGGACCCGACAGCCGCCTAATTGTAGGTGCCCATCACCCTTGCACCCACACATCCGCCACTTTAGCATTTTGGTTTTCTGCAATGGCAAAAAGCCTAAGGAACAAATCACTAAGGAGCACCTCCCCACACCACATCTCTAAGCAAAAGCACGGTATCCTACCTTTTCTAATCTCAAACTTCTCCCTAGGCGCAATAAAAATTGCACTTTTCGAACCCTCTTTGCAAATTGGGACAACTTCACATTTTTCCTAAACTCCGTGCCCGCCTCAACAAGGTATTTTCTTTTGAAAATGTCTAGCCAGAGGCCACCCTGGACAATAATAATCTTCCATGCCCATTTCGTGATCAAACACCAATTCATGATTTTGGAATTGATCACACCAAGATCACCCATTTCCTTTGGTAAATAAATAACCGGCCACTTAAACATATGGTATTTTTGTTTCCCTAGCTCCTTTGCCTAGAAGAATCTGGATCTCACCCTATCTAGTTGTTTATGATTACCATCCTGGAGGAGGTAGAAACCCATGATGAACATAGGAATGTTCGTTAAGCAATCATTAATGGTCACCCAATTTACGATATGGTATGTTTTACCCCTTTCCTTTTTACCAAAAGAAACGAGATCACACCTTATCCATTTTATCATTCACCCCATCTTGTAGGAGGTAAAATCCCATCAAATACATGGGGATGTTAGTTAGGCAATTGTTAACAAGGGTTAGTTTCC